>NW_009716117.1:0-10854 GCF_000703405.1 Apaloderma vittatum
ATAGGACTGAGTTTTAGCTAAACCCAGGACACACAGTGTTGACAAATATAGAAAACGGTTTATTAGTTAGGAAGGTAAACCCAGATCAACCAGGGTTTATAGTGGTGTGTGGGTTAGGGCTGGGCTGGCCAATGGCATGGACAGACGTTCTCTAAGCCCCACTTCCCTCCTCCAGCCCCAAACAGGAAGGAAAAGGGAATGAGGCAGAGAGACTTATGCATTAGGAAAGAAAAAAATAGAACAGCTTTAATGAAACAATAATGTAAGTGATAGTGAAATGATAACAGTAAAGAACTGTACAACTATAGATAGTAGCCCGATATCCAGCCCTCCTCCCTCCCCCGATAGCAATCACCACTGGTGCTGCAGAGCAGGAGGCACTGGGGAAGCCCCAGGCTCAGCAGGGAGCTGGATTCGGGAACTCAGGATCCGGATCAAAAGCAGGAGGTCAGATGGAGTCCTCTCTGGACACCGGCCATTGCAGAAAAAGGACGAAACTCTCGTGATCACTCAAATTTATACTAAATGTGATGTATATGGAATGGAATACTCTCGTTGGTCACCTGTCCTGTCTATTACCCCCTGGAGGTGGAACCTTTTACTTCCTTGTGACCCCTCTTACTACCCAGCACCCCCAGCGTGGCACACAAGAGCCAGCAGTGGCCTTGGTCACTGTAGGAATAAGTATAAGCAAGAGCCTTTCTGCATCCCAGTCCCAGGAAGTAACTGTGAACATCAGGTGCTATCACTGTTAGTAGCACACATTGTGTGCAGAAACATGCTGCTAACTTCGGAAAGTGCAGCCTTTTAGAAGAGACGGAACTGGAAAGTAAAAATCACTAAACAGAACTGGGGGTTTAGCTAAACCCAGGACAAATTGCTACTAGTAAAATTAATGTGTCCATAATTTGAGTGACACTTCTTATGAAGATAAAATCTGATAGACTTTATTATTTTTCAGAAACCAGAAAAATCTTTAGCCAAAAAAAATACATTATTTTTCTATTAAAATTGATATTTGAGAAAAACTAAAAGCTAGCATTCCTTCCACAGATGAGAATCTTTAGAAGCTCAGGTTTAATGAGTGGAGTTTCTTCATTTAGCAAGAAAAAATTCAAAGAGGTACTCACTATCACTACTTAAGAAAACTAGTACTCACTACACCATTGTCTTTGGTAATCATTAAATCAACAGGGAATATCAAAATACGTAATTGTACTGTTTCCAATATTTTAGATTTTTGTTTCAGTTTAACACAATTTAGTAGAAGCAAATGCAAAGGCTGAGAAAAAAAAAATGTAGCTATTTCTGATTTACATTTCTGTAAAGTACTTGGAAATAGAAAATTTATAAGAGTGCATTACACTTTCTTTTTCTTTATGCCTGTTTGCTCATGTAAAGTAAATGCTAGTCATCCCATATCTTTTTTTTTTATTATTCTATGTCTGGATTAATGCCATGCATTTAATATTATCTCTGATAGAAATATGTAGATATTTATGTTAAAATATAATTTTAATATGATTTTAATTTCTGTCTTCATGCAGAAAATCTCTTATTTTATAGAAATAAAATGACTTTCAGAACTTCATCTCAAACATTCAGAACTGAAATAGGAGAAAAATAGAAACAGATTTAGGGTTAGCACTAGCTTACTAAACTCCAGTAAAAAATTTATTTAGTTCATTCCCCATCGATCTGGTTTTTTATATCCATAAAATAAGTTGAAGTCTGTGGTTTTCTTGGTACTCAATACGGTGCACAACCATTTCATATAAAAAACCCAACTGTTTTATCTTCCAGTTGTTACTCGTACTGTAACTGGGTCATTTACTTTCTCCCACTCTTATTTTCCCAGCTGAACTGTGTTGATTTGCAGCCCCCTTACACATGTAGCTCAGTTTTAAGTGGACACTGACATGATATTTATCCTGTATCAACAAAGTTTATTAAAAATACATGTGCAGCTAGACTAGAGCTTCTCATATGCCATCTGTCTTAAAACAGAAAAGGGTCTAAAAATGTTGTTAAAAATGCTTAATTTCAGGAGTTACTCTGCAGCTTTCCTAAAATTATGTCAGCATACAGAAATACAGAAATTACTGAAAGATTTGCCTACTTGTTTGTGATTTTATTGCACATGACATTCCCAGACCTTCGAATGTAAGTCACAATTGTGTCATAACACTGTTTCGCAGTACACATTCTTATTTACCTGAATGCTTATTTATTCCATTTTGGTGATACAGAAGAGTTCTGCAATGCAAAAGAATTGCCCTGTAATATTCTGAAATCGACAGAAGGAAAAGAATCAGGATCTTAGTGGCCATTTTCCCTATGTTTTGTGTTTCCTGACAACAGCACCCAGTGTTATCTTTCCACTAACTTTGAAGCTCCTTTACACACCAATATGTTTATATTAGGGAATAAAAGCTGGAGTTAAGAAGATGTAAACCACTTCAGATAGCATATGTTATCAGGTTTTGTTTTATCTTGCCTTTTAATTTTGTTTCTGGTTTAAAAAATGCAGTTTAGGATTTTTTCCTTTTTTTAGCTTTGATATTTTAATTTAGTAGAATGAAACTAGCTTTCTCCTTTGGAGGTGTGTTATTTCTAATATAACAGAGATTATTTTTTGTAAGTCCTGCATGTGTATTTTAATACCTTGCTATATATTTTATGACATGACAGTTAGATAGACCTGAAAAATAGAAGTAATATTAAGTTTACCATCTAAAGATACCAAAGATGGATGTATTTTTAACATTATGTTGAAGGCAACCACTGAATTATTAAGGAATGTTCTTATAACTAGCAGCTAGTACAATATGTTTTCTTCCTGAAAAAGAACGCCATAGAACAAACATAGAACATCAACTGAAAATGATCTGCCTCCTAAAGTAGTAAAACGGCTTTAAAACTGGGTCCTCAAATTCATGATTGACGTTAAAGGATGTATCATCAAAATCAGGTTTAAAATTGCTTAATTTTGACCAAAAAAACCCTAAGTTATCCTTAGGCCAAAGCCATAGGTGGAAGTAAAGACCTTTATTTACTACCTAGGAAAAGTGAATTAAGTATTATAAAATACTAGCCACTGCAACTAGGTGAATACAAACTGAGTGTATCTAGGTACAACGAAAAACTTACTTGAAAACTGACTCGAAAACTGACTCAATTTCCAAGTTAAATAAATTCCGAACAGCATATTTACTGACAGTAGAAATGTGATTACTACAGTGGGAGAAATTCTGCTTCAGTCTTAAATATTTTAACGGCGAATAAATAACTCTGCAATTAAAGCCAAAAGCCAAAAATAGAGAACATAAGTAACTTTTTAAGTATTAGCCTTACTGTGAAAGTTTCTACAGCAGTTATGACTACTGAACTAAGTGAATTGCATAGTTTATAATCTCAAGCCGTTATGAACCATTCTCCAGCAGAAAAGATAAGAAATCAATTGTGGTAAACAGGGGAAGAGATCAGAAATAACTGTTAGAAGGCCAGCCACGAGGCTAAGTGCCTTTGTGTAGAGGTTAACGTTTGATACATCCTCTGCTGCTGGGCAAAGTATTGTACTCCATAAAAATACTTTGATCTTATGGGTTTTATCTTATGTGCTCCAGTCTGTGAGCTCTCAACGGGCATGAAAGCAAATAATTAAGCAAGAGGTCCCGTGTTTCAATTCGGGATAAAGGAAGAAACTGTTTGTAAACAGAAGATCTGATTAGGTCAGTAGCAGAGCGGAGGCCTGAAGCTTTGCCTTGCTGAAAGCTGCCAAACATACTTCGAAGCCAGAATGTATCATCGTGAGTTTACTTCATAGCACTGAACAGTGTGCTCCTTGTTCACTTGCAAGGAACAGGCCCTGGTAATACATCTTCATGGGCTTGCCTGTGCTCTTTTTTTATTTTTAGTCACCATCACAACTGTTAAAGACTTTCACATTTAACACAGAAAATACTTCCACATCTGTGTCACATCTAAATCCTTTAAAAAATGACCAAAACCCTTTCATTTGACTTAAATAAACTCAAGATCAAATATTTTGGCCTGAGGTTTAATATTTCAGCCTTAAAGCAGTTTCTCAACTGATATATATGAGGTGGGTTAGGCCAGGAAAACTACGTTTGTGAACAACATCATGAGAAAGAATCTTATTGGTATTATGTATGCTGATGTTCCGTCGGTGCTAGGGAAGAGCTGAATTCAAAAAGTTATTTAACAGTATGAAGAGCTTAAAAGAACTAGAACATCCTATCTCACCATTATAAAATACTAGGCTGTTAAGTAGTATGGCTATGCATGCATGCTGTTCATGCTAAATTTACAAGGGTTGCATAAAAGTCTCTGCTCAAAATCTGTTTAAGCCGCTAATGAAATTCTCTAAAGACCTACCTTCCACCTGTGAATATCTGAGCCTCTAAACCACCCAAGTCTCCACTGGCAGACTTTTTCTAAATACTTCTTAAAGAGAATACTCACAACTGTCCTGGCATTGCTGAGCAGATGAGGTAGCTCTGTACAGCCTTGCCCCTTTCCAGCACAGTTATATCACTATGGCTTTTCCTTTTTTTTTTTTTTTATTCTCTAATGAATGAATTAGTCTTAAGAATGTTATTGTCCAATAAATGTCTCAAACACTCCTGAGATTGCAAGTTAATAAACATCGGTATAGATATAATTATACAGTATGGCTATGTGGAAGAGTCACATAATGTTACATTAAGAACATTAAACACAAGAAGGCAAACACCTGAGGGATGAATTCAGCAACCATAAAGAGAAAGGAGATACAACTAGATCTATAACCATGACCTATCTCATTATATTCACATCATCATTACCATTTAATGTTATAATTGTTATTATAAAACTGTGTAAAAGGCAAAACCTCTTGATTTCTAGCACACATTGTAAAATCTTTTATATTAATTGCAGACTATAAAGACTTTCCTGCCATGATTTTTATTTGGTTTGCCTGTATTACCATAGTTGACTTCTGCATAGCTATTAGGCTAAATTCAGTAACTATTTCTAGTCCACACAAATTTACAGACATTAGAAGAAATACACAAGATACTATTCATCACAAAATATACACCACTATGTGTAAGAAACCTAGAAACTTCACAGATCCTTACTGAGGCCATTGTAAAAATACACAGGAGGATTAAAATGAAAAGTAATAATGAGTTTCAAAAGGTGAAAGCAACATTTGTATTCGAGTCAGTTCAGATAACAAAAAGAAGATAAATAGTATATCACCCCACCTTATATTATTATTTGTATTTAATAAATATTTTCTCACATTTTCAGCACATTCAATTATCTAATAGCTACTGTCTTTGATGCAGCAAAATATTTAGACATACGTATCTACTCCAGAACATGATGAACCTATATGTGTATTCAGAGCTTGGGGAACTCAGGGTTTCTGTCTTCATCACTCTGCAACTAAATCCTCAAATTTAGTTAACTTTTTTCAGTTCAGCTTTTGTTTCGAAAGACATGCCCCTGGATGTCCGGAAGCATAGAATAATGAAATGCGCATCCATTTTTTTAACGCATTCCATTCATATAATACTATTGCCTTAAATACACAGGACTAAATGAGGATTTTTGTTAAGGATCTGAATATTAATGTCTTATTGCTTTCAGCCTGTTGAATATTTGCAGTAAGCTACTTTGTTAAATTCCTTATATTTAACATACTTTATTTTCATTAAGTCCTCTTGTTTCAATTGCCTGAACATAAGAGCTTGAGGTTATCCTGTACAATTTCCTCTGCCAGTTTGGAAAAACATGTCTCTGTCCATCGTGCGTGGCATCAGTCAGCTGCTTTCCAGACTCCTCAGATGGCCTCATGCTCTCAAATGGCCCTAGAGTCTTAGACTGTATAGACAACTGTATAGAGCTTGGATTAAAATTGAAATTTTTTATTTTTATCCATCTAAATCTAAGGTAACATTTTAGTTCATTTTACAGTCAATATGGAGAGATAATGCCTTCTTCTCATGTTAGGAATCCAAAGCAGATGGAATAAAATGTGTCCTCAACATATCTGTCCCTTACTGTTGGCTATTCAAGGAGCCTGAAGGCTATTTTCTTGGAGTATACATGGAACCAATTTGACCAAACAGACATATACCTCTGAGTAGTTCAACTTATAGTCCCTTTATTGCTGACAAAAAGGCACAGGATCTTTGAGGATACAGGTGGCCACATCTTGATATAGATAGCAATAGTTAATGAAAGGCTTTAATCGTTTGTATCACTGCATTAAATATAAAGAGAATCAATTTCACTTCTATTTGTCAGTTTTGTGTTTCAGAACACCAACTTTAGTTACTATGAATCCTAGCTGAAGTATTTTAATCCTAGCTGAAGACTTTAAGAGAAGTCCAAGCTAGAGCAAGGTAGATTTAGATTAGATATCAGAAAAAACTTCTTTAAAAAGACGGTGGTGAAATGCTGGAACAGGTTGTCCAGAGAGTTGATGGAGGCTCCATCCCTGGAGACATTCAAGGTCAGGCTTGATGGAGCTCTGAGCAGTCTGATCTAGTTAAAGATGTCCCTGCTCACTGCAGGAGGTTGGACTAGATGACCTTTAACGGTCCCTTCCAGCCCAACACATTTTGTGATTCTATGATCTTCCATTGTGTATATTGGTAAACAGAAAATCAAGGGGGGTTTATCCTAATCATAGTTAGGTAGTATTTCATCCTAAACAGATGTCGAGGGTTAAGGAGTGGGCTGGCCACTGAATGCTGACAGTGTCTATTTAAAGAAAACTGGAGACCAGTCATATGTCATAATGCTGCTATAAAAATATTTAAAGAGGAACAAAATATTGAGTTTAAATGTTATTTGACAAGCATTTTTCAAAAAAAAAAGTCTCTATCACTTTCCTTAGTAATATTCCAATGGATGAAAATAGAAGAAAGTATACAAATTTGAAAATACAAAAGAAACTCACGCTTTGCAGCTTTGAACTTTTTAAAACATCATTAAAATGTCATATTTTTATTCATAAAGGATTGAGTTTGTAATATTTGCATTTCAAATCCCTGTCTTTCACGTTTCCATTAACTTTAAGGGAAGAATAAAGATATTGTCAGCAGTGTCAAAAGAAGAAAGAAAAAGAAAAAGATAAAATCCCAAACTTTCCCTTTTTTGGAGGGGGGGGAGGGGTAGTGGGAGAAGGGGGAATATGTGTGTTCATAGACCTTCTGTATTCCAGGTCACTTTCTCTGTTATTACTTACTGACCATGAGATTACTGACTGATGAGCCCATGGCTACGAACTAAAATAAGATGACTGTTGTGGTTTAATCCCAGCCCCACAAAAGCCGCTCACTTGCTTCCCTCCAGTGGGATGGGGAAGAGAATCGGAAGGGCAAAAACAGCAAAAGCAGCATGTGTGAGAAAAGCACAGACTTCATTCACTGATTCCCACGGGCCAGGAGCTGTTCAGCCATCTCCAGGAGAGCAGGGCTCCATTGATGATTTGGCAAGACGGGTACCGTCACTCTGAATGTCGCCTTCAAATTTGCTCTGTTCTCATTTTTTTATTGCTGAGTATGATGTCGTATGGTATGGAATATCCCTCTGGTGAATTGAGAATCACTTTGGTGAGTCCCACCCGTGTCTCCTCCCAATTTCTTGTGCACCCCCTGCCTACTTGCTGGTGGGACCATGTGAGAGAGTCCACAAGTCTGTAAGCACTGTTATTGCTGATCAGTGAGTGCTTACATAGTATCAAAGGCTGAAAAAAGGCCCTGATGACTGTTCAGCAATAACTAAAACATGGGCATGTTAACAACATTGGTTCAGTGACAAATCCAAGAAACAGCGCCATACCAGTTATTATGCAAAAAATTGACTTTAAACCAAAACCACTGCAGTGACTTTATAATCCTGTCAAAAATGTCTAATAATTGTCCACTTACAGCTTTTTAAAGTTTGACTGAACTTGTATTCTGTGTCTTGAATCAAGTGAAAACGAACTTGTTCAAGGAAACAAAAAATATTGACTTTTTACAACAATTTACTCTTTTTTTTAGCACAAATTGGTATAATAATTAAAAATATAATTAATTTTGTCTCATCTTTCATTGTGATGCATTGCATAATATTAGAGGGGTGAGTCTGAATTTTTCTCACTTCAAAGAAAACTGTAAAATTTCACAAATACTTTCGAACTACAATGCACATTTTCTTGCACTGAAGTACACTGAAATTATTTGCTTACATTTTGAGAAAGAAAATATCAAGTTTTCCTTTGGCTATCTACAGTATCTGAAACAACAGTGAAGTATTTTTATTTCACTACAGTGATAGCTTTTCTGATATGAAAATTTATTTTGAGCCAATAACTATAAAACATTATTATGATTTACATAACAACTAGAAATGATTGATACAGGATTGGACTGCTATGCCTCATTGTATATATAAGTTCTTTCAGGGGCTTTCAAAACCAAAATTATCTTACCTCATACTTCAAAAGGTGATGTTGTTGAGGACAGGAGTAAATATATAAATGGTCCAAACAAGTAATGACCAATACTTTCTTTTGTTCTGTATTTTTAAAGGAAAAGATAGTATTCTATTAAAGCCAATGTTCTCTGTGACATTGACATTCATGATAATGGGACTGGGCTAAAAATGAGTAATAGCAAAAAATATATGACAATGTTGATCCCAATTATGCCACAAAGGTAGCTATATCAGGTTTGTGTATCAAGGTTTTGGTGTGTGTAGAGGAAGTACAGAGTTGGCTTCTGTAAGAAGCTGCTAGAGACTTCTCCCATGTCCCACAAAGCCAACGCCATCCAGCTCCAAGATGGACCCACCACTAGCCAAGGCTGAGTCCGTCACTGATGGTGAAGAACCTGGGCAGTTAATGGTCAAATTCTATCTCATACCAGATACAAATCTCGTGAAGTTCTTTCCAGTCTATTATTAAGTAAGCCTGTTTTCTGTTGAGGACTCTGGCCAAGACACATTAATAAAGGAAATGAGTAGGTTATCCATAGATCAGAGAAACCAATTAGAGATTTACATGGGAAGATTTTGTGGTCACGGTTCTCTATTACAGACATTCAAGCATCAGCAAACGTGAATTGTTTATGTTCTCAGCATGCAAACATCTGAAGCTCATAAATAGTTTTATAGGAGCTAGTTCAGAGTTTCATTATTGTGTAGCAATTTGAAGTGATTCACATTTCTTTTTCTCTCACTCTTAATTTTACTCTGTTTGAGCCAGATTCTGTCACCCTTATTCAAAATGAACAGTAATCTACAATGCAAGCCAACCCAGTGTTATGAATAACACAACTCAATGTGTAAAACATTGCTCAGTTAGAACATGAATCGTGGCCAAAGAAGACCTGATGTACTTAACAGGTACTTGATATTTTAATGTAGTTTGTATATTTATTACACATAATGTTTCTTTCTATGAAGGATATGGGGGGACCAGTTTTCAGGTTTTGAACCAGTTTTGCCTTTTTATCCTTGAGTGTGTAGTATAACTGACCTTGAACTAACAATGAAGTCCTGGAGCTTCCCACAATTCCCCAGGCAGTGGAAGTCTTTATTCTCTTTTAAATACAGTTGTCCTCATGGTGTGAGCAATTGCTCTGCAGAGCAAACTGAAGTGACGCAAACTAGACTGCCGCTGCATATTTGGAAGGGAAAGTAACAATTTTTAAAGACCATTAGAGTTAGAAATGTCAGACTGCCAGGACCTTTCATGGAGGAGCATGCAGTCTTTACTCATATTCAGTAGCAGTAGTTAAGATAGAAAGCTTTATAGTTTATATATTTTATGTGTTTCTGTTTATTTTATTGTTATATATGACCAAGTGGTAATCATCTGAAGACACTGCAACCAGTTAGGCACCGTCAGTGATTCCACTGGCAGGACTATTCAAGCTTTCTTTTTATTATGCCAACAGTATGAAAGAGAAAACTTACTGAGGACCTTGGGGTTGACCTTTACTTGGGATTGATTTTCAAAATGAGTTGGGCCATTAGAATTGCATATTATTTTGTTCTGAAATGATACTTTGATATTCAATATTGTCATTATTTTATGTAAATATACTACAAGTGCACGGAACCTTAGCAAGTTTTGACATGATTAGCAGTAAAGTTGATTTTAAAATGAGAGAAGACTCTAAAATCAGGAACCAGAATCTTGGTTACAAGCCACCTTTGTTAAATGTAATCCCATTAACAGTATTTCTGTTTTTCCAGGTAACCCATGACAGACTTTATATTTTTCCTAGGAGCATAATCTACCTACAGTATCTATATCTATGATGCGTACAACAAATAACTAAGTAGACTAGATCTATTCAGGCCACAAAAGGGAAGTCTGAGGGTGCTGGTGGTTCTGACCTTTAAAATGAGAACAGCCTCAGACAATGGAAATAGGGAACAATCATTCATTGTCTGAATGACGGTGAACATCTAGCAAGAATGGCTACATATAGGAACCAAATAAAATAAAAAAGGTTTCAGGTTTAAAACAAATAAAAAAGAAATAAAAAAACATTTCCACAAGACATAATACTCCTAAGTTTGTATGAGTATGAAAATCAGACAAATAATAGAAGAAGCTACCACTGTCCTTAAAGGAAATCTGTGAGCAGCACAGTATTAGCAGTTAGTGAGCTTGTCTTTGTGCCTAGCCTGTTTGGCTTTTTCTCAAGGTGTTTATTGAGCTACTGGTTCTTAACAGAGACAGACTGCTGAGCTGAAGGGATTTTTTGATAGTTGGTTTTATATTCTTATAAAAAACCATCCATAAAAGGTTGCTGAAGTTTGCAGTGGTTTAGAGTC
>NW_009716118.1:0-772 GCF_000703405.1 Apaloderma vittatum
CCTTTGGCTTCACCGTCAACTGGAGCTTTTCAGGTGTGTCTCTTTTCCTGAGTTCCCTGCAATGGCTCTATTGCCACCTTGTTCCCTCTGTGATGTCCCTCCCCTCCCCTGTGGTGTCCACAGATACCCCTTAACTGTGATATCCCCAAACCTCCACTACTCTCCCCTGTGATGCTGCCAAAAATTTTCGGTGCCCTTCCTCTCCCACCCTCGCCTGTCGTGTCCACAGACCTCCCCTGTCCTCACCTGTGGTGCCCACAGATCTCATTTACCCTCCCTGTGATGTCCCCAAAACTCCCCTACCCTCCCCTCTCTAGCCTTCCCCTATGGTGCCCCCAGAGTTCCACTGCCGTTCCTCTGGTGTCCTTGATGCTCTCATGCCTTCCCTTCAATTGTCCTTGAACCCTTGGCTTCCCCTGAGGTGTCCTTCCAACCTCAGTGGCGGCTTTGATGTTCTCCCGTCCTTGAGCACTGGATCTCCTTGGCTGGAGTCACCAGCCAGCCCCAGGGTGCAGAGGATGCCCGGGAGGCTGAAGCTTGCTGCTCTCTGCCTGTCCACATATGAGACCTCAAGCCCTCTGTGCCCTCCTGCTTGCTTTGCCCCTCACCGCTGTCCCCATAGGCAGCGACAGCCCTGGGTATACCGTCCCCTCTTTTGGGGTGGGATGCAGGGCCTCGGCTTGGCACTGACCTGCCACCCTGGCCACCCTCCGTCTCGTCTCCACAGACTCTGTCACTGTCTTCGTGGGTCAGTGCTTTGTGGATGGCACAG
>NW_009716119.1:0-11347 GCF_000703405.1 Apaloderma vittatum
GGTCCCTTCCAGCCTAGGCCATTCTGTGATAGATTTGAGACATGATAGTCGTGATAAACATGGCAAAAATAAGCCAACACTTTGGCTAACAAAGACTCCATCTGTGTGTGGATGCTTTGCTGTTGTTCCCAGGAATAAAACCAGCAGTGTCAGCTTGGGAGAGCAAGGGCTGCAGATGAACACAAAGGGCAGAAAGACAAATTCCGTGAGTATAAAAGTGCTAGTGGCTCCAGGAGGAGATCCTTGAGAAGCCCTGTGGCTTCTTCGTTTACAAAAGCAATTGGTCTAGCTAGCCATATAACCTTGAGCTTTAAAGCCCACAATGTCCGGATCCTTAATACCACAGTGGTGTCTGCAGTGGGAGAACCTGGGTTTGGGTTTGTTCTTAGCTTCTCAAGGAATTTTTGATGTTGTCAGAAGTAAAAGTCTGTAAGGGGCTATGAGACATGGTAACAATACTGGAAATTCACCATGCACCACTCAGACTGGCTGCCTCATTTTCTTCATCTCAGTTTCCAAAGGTACAGAAAAACAGGAGCAGCTAAAGCCACTCTGAAGAGGAAATTATTTTCTCCACAGTTTTAAGCCCCTGGAACGTGTCTCTGTGTGATTTTTTTAAAAAATTACATGATTCTGCTTAAGGTCTTTCTTACACCTGTCTAAGAATATGTGTGGGGTTACATTTTTTTAACTTTATATTTTAGTTACATTTACTGCTTGGACTATTGACTGGTAATGCAGTACCTTATTGTGTATTATCTCACTTAACTCACAGATCTGACATCTCTGGGGAAGAATCAGGCTGGAAGCAAGTGTGGGAATACCCAGTCTCAGATTTTACTCCTACATGGGACTGAGTATTCACATGGCTTTTGCAGACAGAGCAAGGCATTTCATAGAATCATAGAATTATAGAATCATATAGAACAGTTTTGGTTGGAAAAGACCTTTAAGACCATTGAGTCCAACCATCAGTGCAGCTATTTCTGCACAATAGGGCTGAGGCACCTGAAGAGATTTCTGCAGCCGGCAAATATTCAGTACCCAAAAGCAAATGAATAAAGAAAAAAAGCACTAACATGCTGAGATGGTTAACGACATAGATTTTCTAAGAGTCCTCAGCATCAGTGAACTTGTAGTGTAGGGTTAATGGTTGGACTCGATGATCCCAAGGGTCTTTTCCAACCTGAATCGTTCTATGATTCTATTTGCTGATGGCTTAGTTCCTGAGCATCTGGACCTCTCCCAGCCTTGCAGCTGTCTCTAGCCCCAGTGTTTGTCTGGCATGTGGCTCAGTGACAGGAACAGCCAAGAGCTGTAGTGGAGCTGGTGCAGGGAAACCGCAGAGCTAGCTGAGTCAAGCCATCTCACACCAGCCTTCCTCAGTGTTTGGAAATGTCAGGTAGGTCTATGCCTCTACCACCAGCCCCAGAGGTGTGCTGGCAGGTGGCTGGGGTGGGAGTGCAGCACAGCACTGCTGTTGCAAGCCCACGGGCTAGAAAATCCTCTCCAGATGAGTCACACAAAGTTCTTGCGGCTTTCACGTTGGCTAGAGTATTTGTAGATTCATCTGGGTGTGATTGCCCAGCTTCTCCAGGAACTACAACCCTGATGGTATTTGTAAGGTGGGTCTGAGGTACCTTTAATGACTGCTTGGCCACATGAACCCAGTAAGAGAAAATGTAAAGTTCATGAAGAAGATGGTGGCAGATGAGATGTGAAAATATAGATGTTGAAATGATCAGTCTGCTTTAAAGCAGCATGCAACTTGAATTCAACAGCATGAAGGGGTTTGGTTGCTTTAAATTGAAAGTATAGGAGGAGGAAAAAAAATTGACACCAAAAAAAAAAAAGATTTTATGACATCCATCTGATACCAGCATAGATCCGCCTGATTATCTACGATGCTGCATCTGTGAAGGCTTTGTGTGTGTGTGCCTATTCTTCAGGCTCAGAAATTTTTTAATGGTGATTTATTTATTTTAATGGTAATCTGCTTTTGGCTCAAGACCTAAACCAATTATGCAAATATTGACCAGCAGAGAAATTACCTGTGTGGTGTTGCCAAGGTTACTCACCAGGCAGAACAGTTCTCTTGCACTAAGAGCTCTTTCAGGACCCAGCGTTCACCACCCAGGTTAGTGTAACACACTCTTCCAGTCATCGGAAAGTTCCTGCCAGCTTTAAGTGTACATCAGAACAGTGTCACGGAGGTCATGAATGAAGCTACAGCAGGAAATAGGGACTTCACAGCCAGAAGGCCCTGACTGCAGGCGAGTTAGTTTGGCAAGTCCCAGATAAATCTAATAAATAGCCTCAACTATTTTTGTCCACGTGAGCATGGCAATTGTTTCTTCAGCACAAGCACTGCAACTACCTGACAAACCACTGCCCCCTGTATTGGGCAGCAACATTGAGCTGTCCCCGTGCCAGCCTGTCTGGAGCAAGGACAGCCCCACAGCAGGCTGCCTGCCAGGGGCCATACGAAGGGACATCTCGCTGCCCTGGACCTGGCACCTCTTTCACACTTTATGGGTCCCTTCCATGGCACGGCAGATTTGTCACCCTCTTCCCCTGACTGCTTTGAGGGCGTAGCTCTGGGGCAAAAGATAAGGCTGGCTCCCTCCACAATGTGAGCTGGGCTCCCCCACTGACCACATCAGTTCTCAGAAGTGACATTTCCGAGCTCAGCTACAAGCACAATCACTGCAGTGACTACAACATAGACTGCTTCTGTAACTGAGCAGCAGCAGTTCAGCATTTATTGCTCAGGGTGGGGAGAAACCAAGAAACACACTCAAAAATCTGGTCATCAAAGCAAAAGACAGCAGATGCCAGTTTTGCAACCAGCTCTAGCATTTATTCCACGCATTGGGCACTGTGGGAAAAGAGCTTTCACCCAACAACAGTTGCAGCTACCACCTGTCAGTCAAGGATTTAACAAAAGGAGGGAGAAACAAAAGGGGGGAGGGGAAGGGGAAGAAGAGAACCAGATGAGGAGAATGTAGCATCTCAAGAGATCTTTTTAAGTTATTCATGACTAAATAATCATTAATTTGGTTATGAAGAACTCTCTAACCCTTCGCCCACGGCGGGAAGTTGCCGTGCAGCAGGAACCATTTGTGAAACCACTCCATGGAAGGTCAACATACCGTAGGTTCAATATGTCTAACGTGCATTCATTTCACCTTTCCCACCGCCCCCAATAAACTGAAAATTAAACATTGAATTTATTTAAGAATCTTTACTTTTTTTTCAATTTAAATTATACTTCCAAAATACAAGTGAAAAAAACCTCACAATGAAATATGTTGCTAATTTCTACAAAATAATCTAAATAATAATGCACTTACATCATTTACACAATTAACCTTCACAATAAAATAGGAGCGCTTAGATCAATATTTACATATTGACAGAAAACATGGTTGCGCAGCCATCTGCTTCTGCTGCTGTCTCCTGCTGGGGTACCTCTGGGAGACCACAGCCTGCAGTTGCACGCAAATCCTTCTGCACGGAGAAAATCCTGCCAAAGGTCTTCTAGGTGCAGGGACCTGCCCATAGGGTGCCAAGGAGACCAAAATGGTGGCAAATACTTGCTTTTTCGTCTTAAAGCTACCACTGTAGCACATGAGCACACAGTAATGAGTTACTTAAGGAATTCCCTGACGCAGAATTTTGCTCTGCTATATTAGGCACTTCATTATAAAAGTTATTTATTATGGCTTACACAAAACAATCCACTTTCTTCAGGATAGGAACTTGCCAGAGTCAGTGGGAGAGACACATCCAAGGGCATACATCAAGGGTTAGGGCTGGGCTGGCCAGTAAATGGCCACACTAGTTTAAACCAGGACAGCACACTCTGAGCCAATGTTTCCGGTTAGCCTGCATTAGACACTTAGATTGTTTTATCAAGACCCGATCTTTCCAGCAAGTCAAGCAGTCAGTGTACTTTAAAGCTTAGTATATCTCACTTCTCTCCAAAAACTACTGGTAACTAGAGCTTTCCCTCTTATAATAATTTGACTACTTACATCCATGCTGTTCAACATGCCATTGGCTGACATATCCCATGTATGATTGTCTTAAAAGAGTACACCATAGGTTGAGGGATTATTTACATATCTTAACATATAGAAAATAAAGTTGTAGCTTACCAAATAATAAATATAGGTGAACAGAGCACAATATTGAAATAAAATAAATTAGAATGATTCTCCAGGTTTTTAATTCCCTCCCTTGAGGCCTGAGCCAGAGACCATAAAAAAAAAAAGAAAAAGAGATGTTTTTTCAATGGCCCAAAAAGGTTTTGGCTAGGGCTCCTTACTAGACACTGGTTGTTTGAAAGGAGATGCTTAGCTAAGCTGACAGATATTTGAAATCTATATGATCAAAGAGCAAAACTTGCCTCTAAAAGGAGTCTTTTAGAGGCAAAACATTTTAGAACAAACATTAATACTGCATTTATTAGGAAGAATATAGTTCTTGCAGATTGTCTCGTCATTAAATCAGCAGCAAGGAAATAAGCATACAGTTAAGAATACAACGTATTTGTGAGGCAAATACGTGTTAGTGCACATGATTTTCCAAAAACTTCACTCCTCAGCTACATTTGTGCATATTTCAGAATGCTTCTAACTAGATGGTTAATAAAAGTCTTCTCATGACTATAGCTAAGTTTGCCATTTAAAAAAATTAACTGAAAAACAGTTGGGAGTAACTTACTCAAGAGCGATGCCAAACTTCAGGTCCAAATATATAAGAACGCTGAGAAATTTGGAATCTATGTAAAAAAAATCTTAAAGCTTAGGTCTATAAAACTTGAAATTAAAAAAAAAAAAAAGATTAAAAGCAGTGAATCTGCTCTCAGAATTGCACGCTCACCAGGTTTGTAAACTCTACATGAAGTCAGTGATGCCCTGTTCACTGCAAGAGGTACAACATAGGTGCTCTACACACAGCAGTGCAGATGCTTCATCTGTCTTTTCCTTCGTGCCCCCTTCTTCTGTCCCTCGAGGATCGAGCATTTAAAGTAACTCAGTAGCTGGAAACTCTGCCTTATGGGACAAGGTCTGACTTTACATGGAAGGGGGGGTGACAGGCGTCCACGTGGATGTGAGCCTGGCGTGTGAAGAGGCATCGTACTGGCTGTCAGGCAGGTCCGTGGGTGCCCCAGTGCTGCCGTCGTAGAGGGGGGAGGCGGAGGAGGTGGCGGTGACGGGGTGTGGGAGGGCCGTGTAGTGCGCTGGAGAGCTGCGTAAAAACTGGGAGCTCAGGCCGTTGGACATCCCGCTCGACTGAGAGACCGGAGTGATGGTGCTGTTACTCACGGTCCATAAGTTAGGATACTGGCTGGGAGAGGGGAAAGTGATGAACAGAAGTTATTGGAGGCTTTCAGCACCTGCTGGCAAGTTGCTCAGGTCACAACACAACTCCCAAAACTGGGACCACTCGCTGGAGGCAGTGAATTTTTTTAGGAAGTTCCCAGCCACTGCGAGGTAGGAAGGACCCCCAGGCAGGATGCGTGTTCATGGCAACACACCAATAAATTTAACTGCCCTGTTTTCCAGCAGCAAGCTCCAACGCTAGGTATACTGGCAAGTTTTGAGCCAAGCTGAGGAATGAAGAGGCTGGCTGAAAAATGCAGAGGTTTGAGAGCTGATTCCCGGGCCAGGCCATACCCTTGCCTCAGGGAATGGGCACGTGGTGGAGGTGGCTGGACACAGCAGCTCTTGGACCCAGGCAAGTTTGAGTCCGTGGCCACAAGTCTGTCTGGGCACCCATCCCCCTTGGGCGCCTCTGCAGCCAAAGAGTGGCAGGTGCCACCAGACAGCAATTCAGCTCTCCTTGCTCATCACCTTAGATTAGAAGAGGAAGAGCCAGACGGCTGCAGATAGCAGAGACACTACAGAAAGGGCTACTTGAAAGGAAAAAAGCCTTATCAGGACACTACAGTCTCCACCCTCTTTCTGTTCTGAGCTGCATACTAACACACATAACAAATGAAAAGAAACAAGATGATTCAAGAGAAATACTTCAGCCCTGCTGTATAATACTACACAGAAATTCCTAGCTATTGATCCCAAGCAGTTTAACAAGATAAATAGTATTCTTTCTGTACAGATAGGCACTTAGACAAAAGGGGTGGCAGATATGCCTTCCCTGAGGTCCCACAGTTCCAGTTCTACTGGTTTTATCTACTAGACAACTCAGTGCAGCAACTGAAATTCAGTGGTCTTTGCAGCTTTCCAAATACATATCCTGGGGGTCAGACAGAAAGAAGTGCTAGGAAAACCTGTTTACTTGATTAATGTGTGTTCAGGACTAAAAGTTATGTTCAGTAATACAGTTTTCTTATACCAGGTAGTATAGCACATGCCTTGGTTAACAGCTTAATGTCCATGTGCATGGTTCAGGTAAAAATACTCTCCATAAACCGAGTGGTAGGTCTGAGTTGCTGAGAAAGACGCCCAAACCTCAACCCTCTGTGTTTAATACCAAAGATTTTACCACTTCATCTGTATCTCTTTGAATTTTCAAGTTTTGCTCCAAAGGACTGACAGTAAGCTAAATTTCTGATAAATGGCACAAAAGTTTAAAAGAGTAAGTACAAAGAGTAAAAAGATAAATTTATATCATCACAAAATGGCAAAGGCTTTCACCAGGTGTATAATCCCATGCTGTGCTGTTTGTGTAGCAACACTTAAGAATAACTGCCCAAACTGCTTGCTCTTCCTCCACAGTACAGTTCACTACCCCTTTGTTTGTAATAGAAGAAGGATTTGTGGAGTTGGCTGGGAAATCGACAAGTGGCTAAAATGAAATGGATCAAAACCAAACTCTAACCTATTTTGTTTGAAAGATACAAAACTTAAAAGTGCATCCTCAAATTCAATGTGTAAGTTTGTCTAAGTGATTTGCAATCCTTATTCTATCAAACGTTGCTGTCACATGTATCTACATTTCCAAAACCAAAACATCTAAAAAAATGTAAAAGATCTTTGTATTTCTTCAACCTGTTTCCCTTGTGAATAGTCCTTCTCAGTGCCCCTCCAGATAGCTAAAGATTCACATATGGCCATAAGGGTTTCTAATTTGCTGGTGACTCAATCTCCTTTTTCAGCCTTCTCTTCCTAGAAAGTATCAATACACCGATTTGAGGGCTGCTGAGGGATGGACTCGCACCTGGAGCTGGTGGCTGTGCCAGTGCTGTGGCTCATGGGCAGCATCGTTGTGTGTGTGGGAACTCCCAGAGAAGACCAGTTGTCATGGGACTGCAGCATAGAAAGGCAGGCAGAGGAGTTGTCCACATAGGCTGCTGAGAAGACAAACACTTAAACACACTAGAATCAGACCAAATAACAGTCTTGTATTAATGTCAAACTTCCACTAGCATTTCCCCTTCTCATGGGTTGCTTTGCTAAACTTACAACTGCAAAGTTTTACTTCTGTGAGGGATCTAGGGCCAAAAAGCTGTCTTCACACCACCTGCTGCTTCAGCCCGTGCTTCTTTATTCAATCAGCGGGAGGAGGCAGGCTCCTGACTCACACTATCCTGAGCACTCCTCCAGGGCACCTTCTGTATCTCCATCATCTACATGGGCCAGTAACAGTCTGTCAGCCCTGGATAACAAGCGCATCGCTGGATGTGCTTGCTTGGTTTTGAGCCAAGGATGCCACCACAGGGTCCGAATTCTGCCTTAGGTACCAACAGGAGTGACTGGGCTGTGGCTGAAACTACTCATCTTGAGACCAAAACTGTCTGGCCAACAA
Organism: Apaloderma vittatum; assembly: GCF_000703405.1. Classification (NCBI taxonomy): domain Eukaryota; kingdom Metazoa; phylum Chordata; class Aves; order Trogoniformes; family Trogonidae; genus Apaloderma; species Apaloderma vittatum. The sequence goes on from NW_009716119.1 coordinate 7,777, forward strand.
GGTGGGGGCACTAGGAAGTTGTAAAGGGAATCCTGTACAGCCGCTCTTCTATACAGCCATCTGCAGTGAGAAGGAAGTTGCTGTGGCAGCTGCCTAGTGGAAGGAGAAGAGCTTCCTTGCTAGAGGACCAAGAACAAACACTGGAGGTGTTTTCTCCTTTCATTCTGTGTCAAGCCACAAAACTTGCATGAAATTTCCAAGATGCAAAAAAGCCCACAAAAAAAAATAGTTTTCCACTTTAAAATGAACTACAAAGCCACATACAACATTGGTCAGGCTGCATCTAGAAGTGTGAGTACTGCTTTACAATTCAAAACACTAAATATTCTTTTCAAATGGGAACCTTCAAGATCCATACAGGTTGAAGGGCAAAAATTGTTAACAGGCCCTTTTCAGAAGAAAGAAGAAAAAAAAAGAAAAAAAACCACAAACCACTGCTAAAAATGCCCTTCTCTTTTCCACCTTAAGTACCTGTGGCTTGGGGCACTAAAGCTATTAGGCGATTTCTGAGCACAACTTTAAAATCACTCTGCAGTTCACTCAGCTCTGTATTGTTTCTGTGTATCCAGTTGTGGCACATTCACTGAGATCAGCCTTAATGCACTGATGTTAACCACAGAAACAGGCAAGTAAAATTGAAACAGGCCCTCAGTTATTATGTGTTAATAATAAGTGACAGTAACAGAACCAGACACACGCTTATTCATTTCACTGTATTACTTGTAACTAATGATTAAAATCCTCACTTTTAAACTTTGAAAAAATAAACTCAAAGTAAGTTTAAACTCACTGGTTACAAGAATTCAAGAGCTAAGACAAAGCTGGCACAATATACCCTAATCAATTATTAAAAGACATTTCTACACACCCTCAGTTTTCCCACTGTAAAAGGACTGGGGACACGTCCTAGTCGTCCCTATTTCTTTGTGATGCTGGCCCCAAGCCCTCCGCGCAAACACAGCCGGAGAGCCACCTCAATTTCCGTGGCATGGCTCGAGATGCCCACGGCTCAAGGCTCACGTCCCTCAGCTCTGCTTCCCACCCCTTCCACCGAGCCGCAACACCAGACTTACTTGGAGAATTGTTTCTATGGGTGTAGGGGTTGGGGTAGGGGGCAGGACGGTGGTTCCTCAGCGACGAGTACCTTTCGCAGCTGTGAGCGGGGGAGAGCTGCAGCGGGGCTCCAAACTGAGGGTGAGGGTTGGCAGGTGGGCACAGAGTCCCCGTCCCGGGAATAAGCCAACTACCTACTGGGTGGGGGCAAGCGAGAGGCTTGTAAGACAGGTACATAGCGCAGCCAGGCAGGGCAAGAATCACAGTGGTGAGACTAATAATCAGTTGGCGAGGAAACACGCGCTCGGGAAAGGAAACCGTGTTTCAATGCGGCTGGAAAATCTGCATCTTTACAACTTTCTTAGAAAAAGCCCCGTGTCAAGCTAATGTTATTTTTTTAAACTGCCATTTAATTGCAACCACAGTAATGAAACACTAAAATGGTTAAGCTCTTGTTTAGGTAGGTGGTGCATGTTCAGTAACTCAGTGCAATCTTCTGTTTTAAATTGCCCTTTGGGAGTCTCAGTCTATAGCCAAGTTCTGAGATTTCTCAGGCTGCTGGTAACTCTTAGAAATTAAGTATTTTCACTGATACACAATCCCTACTGCAACTCAACTCCTTCACTTTATAGGCTGCACATGGGTTTTTTTGCAATAATACGTTAAAACAGAAATCATTAAAACACTAATGCTTTTTATTAAACTGAGAAAAAGCTTTTAAGCAAACGTCCCTGATTTTCTTCAAAGTACTTAAAAACAAAGTACCATTTCAATAATTTTCAGCTATATTTTGAAATAAACTCCTGTCTCCACACCCACATGAATGTTACTGTCCTTGTATACAAAGGTGGCTGTCTTTTTGGACATGAAGGTAACTGCAAGGTTCTATTAAAGGATTTTGAATGTAATACAAACTACACACACTGGGATCATAATGTTTATCCAATCATAAACCTTCATGAACCATGATCATAAGGATCAGTGATATTATTCTCCCTATGAACTAACAAGCAGCCAGCAATCACCGCTCATTTTTTTTTCTTAACAGATGAGATGGAAGAAATCAAAGTTACGTTCATGATGCACAACGAAAGGAAACGTACACTGGGAATACCCAGACTGTTGGTTGTCTCCCACTTCTTCCATCATGTCTTTGTGATCACTTCTGTAAAAGAAACCATGTTGTATTAGTTAAGAATATGCTTTTACAAATCTGTGTGGAAAAAAAAAACACCCCACACTTTAGAGTTAAGAGCTCTCACCTTTCTTTTGCATCAAGAAATGCCTTTGCAAACGGATTGTATTTAATTTTTAAAGCTGTGATCTAAAAACAACAACAAATATCTTTATTTGCAAGTATCACCGTTCATTATCATACAGATACTAGGATTTGAATTAGGACTGTCCACTGAAGTTAGCGAAATCACCATTTTTTTAAAGAAATAAGATTAGGCCCGTAACACCAACCTATAGACATCAGTTAAACAAGTCTGAAGCACTAGCAGAGGGCTAGGAATTCATCCCTCTGCCAAATTCTAAGAGACTGAATTGCCTGGGTTTATTGATCAGCTAAGGAAACAGCTAAGAAAGGCAATGCACTAGGTACTAGTAGAAAGGTAGTAGAGTTATAAAAAGCTTCACATTTCAAGCCAGAGAAGAATGGACATCAAAAAAATATCAGAAAGATTACTAATTTACAGATTCACTAAATATAGACATGCATTTTGGCTAACAGAGAAAGGCTAGCTTCGAAAACAGCACGTCCGTTTATTTCACTGTGTAGCCAAAAGGGACAATTGTATTTCTTAGCATACTCATCTGCCCCACAGAATCTTCTGAGATTTACAGCAGTGAATTTGCAGTGCGTATTGAGACAGTGATCAGAACTTTGCACTGTTATACATCCATACCACTTTTACATATATCAATTTCATTCTTTACGTTTAGCTCCAAACAAAGCATAGAACTGAAACGTGTGAAATGAGATCCCTTAGTTTGCTCTGTAACATGCACTTTGCCACTTGAAACCCCCTGGTACTTGCATCCGCTCTTGCCTGGTGTGCATACCTCCTCGTTCTGGTAGGCTGTCACGGCTATAAACTGGGTCTCTGGGAAGGAATGGCTGGTGATCATCCGCTGAGGGCCACCCACTCGTACGATATGAATCCTCGGCTCGTACTTGTGCAGCGAGTTCAGCATGATCTGTGAGCAAATGGACAGAGCAGGGAAGCGGTGACAGAGTGTCAGCAGATGCTGGCAGGTACAGAAGGCACTCGGGTCTTAAATCTTTCCAGCAGAGAAAAAAGACAATGGGTACAATAAGCCCTAAAACTGAAGCTGTGAGAAAAGGAACACTGCAGTCAGACACCTCAGCTTTTCGCCTAGTTATCCTCACCCCTGCTTCTTGACAGGACAGCTTCCAGAGTGACAGACATAGAGCCAGAAAGGTGCATCTGCCACATCATTGGCATTATCAGACCAGAAAGACATTTTAAAACAATAATCAAGACACCCGTCC
>NW_009716120.1:0-215 GCF_000703405.1 Apaloderma vittatum
TTGTCGTGTCTTAGAGCCGACCCCCGGGCGCTTGGGTTCGAGGGTTCCACCCGCATGCCGAGGTTATTAACAGCGATGGGAGAGTGAGACGAAGACCTTGGGCTTGCGTGGGGTCCCTGCAGGCCTTGGGGAGATGTGACTTTGTAAGCTAGAAGGAAGGGGAAAGCAGGTCGTGGTGCAGAGCGGGCTGTGACGGTGCTGACTTGGTCCCTATA
>NW_009716120.1:230-5791 GCF_000703405.1 Apaloderma vittatum
TAGGGCTGGGAGCAGGGGTTAAGCAGAGTTCACCCGGTGCATTTTCTTCCCCTGACTGTTGAGTGGGAGAAGAAGGAAAAGGGGAATTCGGGCAAGAAGTAATTTGGGAAGCTGCCCCCTTGCATCGAGAGCGATCCTTGAGGCCCCTCTGCAGCAGTGGTGCCAGTCTGTTTTCAGTACAGCTGGACCTTGCTTGCTCTCAGAACCATTGCCCGGCATGTTTTACTGCATTGGCTTTCAAAACATCACCATAGTCCAAAAACCTGCTTAATACCGCTTTATTTTCGGTGCAGCTGTTCAGTGCCCCGGGTCTAAGCTGGCAAAGTGCTCTCGCTTGTCCAGGCACTGATGGCTGCTCCAGGCCAGCAGCAGTCTCAGAGTGGGTGGTGCAGCTTCTGCCACTGCTGAGAGCTCCGTTTCATCTTGAGTGACAGAGCTGGTCCTGTGCATAGCTACAAGCAACTCACCAGTTTTGTTTCTGTGCTAATATGTTAATAGAGAAGATGAAGAAACTGTGGAAGTCTCTTCCCTGGAAGTGTGCAAGGCCAGGCTGGATGGGGTTTTGAGCAACCTGGTCTAGTGGGAGGTGGCCCTGACCGTGGCAGGGGGATTCGAACTAGATGATCTTTAAGGTCCCTTCCAGTCCAAACCATTCTGTGATTCTGAAAGAACTGGAGAAAGCCAGGATTTTTTTCCAGTCGTTGGCTTCAAGATTTTTGTCAAAATATCAGTGGAAAGCTTTGATTGTTGAAAAGTCAGAGGATGGGGCTTTTCTGATAAAAACTCTGAATAGTCATGGGGCATTTCTGGCTGTGTGAACTGACACGAGTTTTCAGAAGCCATCTTTAAAGGTTTCTGACCCAGGCATTAATATTTCCAAATATGCTTCCAGATGTGTAATATTAGTTTTAGGACGGTCAGAATTTATCCTGCACGGAGACTTTTCCTTTCTCGCCTCTTCAATCCTGTGTTTAATAAGTTTGTGGAAATTCAGATTTTAAGAATGCACAGCCTCCCGTGTAAGAACAAGTGACTTCATGAGGGAAGGATGAGGGATGGACTGAAAATGAGTAAATGATTTATCAAATGATGGCTCCTCTTGCACTTTGTGCCTTGAATTTTCTGGCAAAATCTTTGGTACATTTAGAAATTGTGATCAATGCCCATACTGTGACTGCACAGTTAGTTACTATGTTGCATTCAGTGCATTTGGATAATATTTACCCTGGTAATAAAAGGAGGGCAAGGGAAATTCATGGTTCTGGGTTAAGGGTGTTTCTGTCCAATCTTGGCCTCTGCCAGCTGTAGGAACGGTTACCTGCTTTCTGTTATAAAGCTTCAGGCCCTTTAGGCTTGGCAGTATTTGTTTTAGCAAGTTTAGGCAAGGTAAAGGTCTGCAGTGCTGCTATCACAGGTACGGTGAGGGTTTTAACTGTTTCTGGCAATGTCCAATGCTGTTTATTGTACAACACAAATACTACACAAAGTCGTAAACCACCCGTTATTTTCTCCTGTGCACAAAGGTGATGAATCGGACCTGGCAAGCTCAAAAAGTGGTCTTGGTGCTGTTATTTCTTCCAGGCAATAAAAGTTCAAAAAAAGGCTGGATGACTCTGTGTCTGGTCTTGGGAATTTGCATTAATCCTCTTTCAGTGATTCCATGGGAACGCCACAGCTTGTTTGAATGCACAGAATGTAATTTCTTTATATCAGTTTATAGTGCCTGCTGTAAAATGCTTTGTATTTCTGTGTTTCTGTCATAGCAAAGGCTTAGACCTTGTTTGCATGGAAGACAATCAGTGCAAGTCTTCTTGTATAACTGAATTATTCCAAAATACATGGATGCTATTCTGGAGTAGGTTGCAAAGGGATCTATTCCAAAGCAGTCTAGTCTGCAACAGCATTCCTCAACAGATTTTATGTAGAGAAGGTCTTGAATTTGATTTCGCAACTCGTCTGTGTGCCCTGCAGAAAGCTATTGTGTTGTTACATTTGATGTTATGTCTTGTCAGAAAGGAAGATTCAGGTTGTTTGATCCCCTGCCCATTTTATCCTGAAGGACAGACCCAGAGTGATTCTTTGTAAAACTGAGAGTGATGAATGAAGACTTGCTAGCAGTAATCCTCGCAGGCTCTGCAGAGGTGTTAGTGCACAGTAACTCACTGACAATAACCGTACAGGAAAATCTCCCTGGTCCCTCAGCATCACTGCAGGGCTTTGCATGAAAGCTGCACACATATGCATCTCCTTGCCAAAATTGTACTCGAAAGCCACCGGGATAAGGAACAAGAAATTCACTCTTGATGTGGGCCTCAGATCATTGTGTGACCTCCAGTTTGCTTTCTGATATATTTTTTTTTTACTTTGCACACTCTGTGCTGGAGCAACATATCTCAGATGAATGCCAGTCTCTTATTTTAAACCACTATTTTTATTATGCAATCTTTCCATTCCTATTGCTCATTTTACTGCAATATTTGAGTATCTGCTAAACACTCCTGGGTCTGTTAGTTTTTTTGTTCAGTAAGAGAATGACATCCAAGTTTCAGATCTTGGTTTACTTACTACTATTTAGCTTCCCGAAAGCAAATGTAGGGCAATTAAACCTTTGTGTTGAAATTACGAATTTCAGATCTGGGATTCTTTCCAAAAGCCATTTTCTCACTTGGCTGAACAAGAATTATTTTAAATGAACCATACAACAGATGTCCTCTTTTTTGTTGTTGTTGTCTTTTAGGTTATTAAATGCAAGGCTGCTGTTGCCTGGGAGGCAGGTAAGCCTCTCTCTCTTGAGGAGGTGGAGGTTGCTCCACCAAAAGCTCATGAAGTTCGTATCAAGGTAATTAAATCAATCATTAGCTGTATGCATTGTATTTTGGGACACTAAGTAGTGAAGTTGAACAGTTTGTTTACCAACGGAAGAAATGCTGAATGCGTAACATTGGTTCATTAGTATCTCAGCTGGCTTTACAAAGAAGAAAATGACAGTAGTTAGATCTTGTGTTTATGAAAAACACTTTTAATTTCTAATGGTCTCACTTCACAGTCTGGTCTAACTGTCGTGGCTAGTCTTGGGCATCAATTCCAGTTGTTACAGACTAAGCTCCCACAAAAGATCTGAGCTAGGAACTTGCCCTTGCGTGAAGGGCATTAGCTTGTGACCTGTGGCAGGTGTGTAACAGGCTGGATTTTACTTCAGTCAGGCCACAAGTTACGGGCTGCTGAGCTGCAATTGGTCTGTTGGCTTCCCCACACCCAAGTTTCTGATTTGATCAAGGACTTTCCAGTAGCCCATATCTACCAAAAAAGTATACATTAAGGTAACATTTATCTTGTAGAAAAAGTCTCTGCATGGTGCTTGAGACTTAAACTAGATTTATGCAGTACTGAAGAGTTCTGTGTGGTCTCTGGTCATTTTACCTTTGAGAGACTAACTTTAAATCTGAGATGTCAACCTACTTTGAGACAACTTGGCAGTACTGTTTTCTAGCTTTGGGAAACCAGATGTCATCTCCTACCCATTTAGTTGACAGAAATGAGAAAGATGGACTGTCACGACTTTACTTTTCCAAAGTAAGAAAAAGTGCCTTGCCGTGGCGCTCCTGTGCCTTGCCAGGAGTGAAATTATCTTGCCTGCATCACAAACACTTCCAGGTGCAATTGTTCTGAATTTCTGACTTAGATCTGGGCTACGATTCTGTTCTTCAAGGTGCCTCACATTATGTATTTCTTCACAGATAGTTGCCACTGCTGTCTGTCACACTGATGCCTATACTCTGAGCGGTGCTGATCCCGAAGGATGTTTCCCTGTGATCTTGGGTCATGAAGGAGCGGGAATTGTAGAGAGTGTGGGAGAAGGAGTAACAAAAGTAAAGCCAGGTAAGAAAATACCTTACAAGTTTTCTGCCTTTCTTGAAAGTGTTACTTTACTACAAGGTCAGCTGTGAAATTGGGCCACTAAAATGCCGTATCGCAGGAGTTAATATGTCTTCATCTAGTGTGTGGGCCTGTCTAGATTTCTCTTGTCTGTGAGATACAACACTAATCTATTCAATGTGCTCTTGGTCTAATGCTTGAAGGAGCCCTTACCTGAAAATGGATCGATATAGTTAGAAGAGGGTTTATTTACAAGTGGTAGTTGTTTCCTGTTGGATTAATTACAGGGCTTAAGAATGTTTAATCATGTTGTTCAGTTCCAATTTGGGGTTGTTTTGTTTCACAGTAAAGTTCCTGTTCTGGAGTGATGACCTTCTGTTCCGCTGTCTGCCCAGACATGAGAAAAGTGTTTTATCTTAACACTCTGTATAAACAGTGCTACTCTATACTGTAAACAATTTTTAATACATGAAGAAGGTTTTAATTGAACACAAGCTCACATAGAAACCATCAGGTTTTTCCTAATGCCTTGCTTGACTTGATAACTAGCTGCAGAATTTTTTTTTTTCCTAAGGAGACACTGTTATCCCTCTATACATCCCTCAGTGTGGAGAGTGCAAGTTCTGTAAGAATCCTAAAACAAATCTGTGCCAGAAGATAAGGTCTGTATACTTTTGGTTTTGACACACGGTATAGTATTTGTTCATGTGGATACCTGTTCGGGTTATCAAAAGTAAATTACAAGAGTTATCTTTGAATAAAATGTTTCTTTTTTGCCCTTAAATAAAACTGTTTCTCTGGTTTTATATGTGCAAAGGTATAAACTGCTAGCTTCTGTCCACAGCTTTGAAAACATAAATGCTCTGACTATATTTAATCCATATTAAGGGAAGCAACTCAGGGAATTTAGCTCTTGGAAAAGACCGGGGTGTGGTGCTGTGGTACAAGCAGTTAGCTTGGTAGCTAACAAGGTCAGCATGTTGACAAACTCCATTTCTTTCTCTGCTTCCATGGAGGAATTAACAGCATGAAGTTTTAAAGTTTAGCATCTAATTTCTGAGAACTCTTTGGTTTATTGGAATGATTAAAAATAACAGTGCAAGTATGGAACTGCATCTCTGTGCTCCTTAAGGGATACTGTCTGGCAAGCGTATTTACTGCTTAAGAGTCTGACTGTACTTTCCTGTCTTTGCCTTAAGAATTACTCAGGGGAAAGGACTCATGCCTGATGGTTCCAGCAGATTCACCTGCAAAGGAAAGCAGATTTACCACTTCATGGGGACTAGCACCTTCTCTGAGTATACTGTGGTGGCTGATATCTCAGTAGCAAAGATAGATGCTGCAGCACCTCTCGATAAAGTGTGCCTGCTGGGTTGTGGCATCTCTACTGGCTACGGGGCTGCTGTTAACACTGCTAAGGTAAAGGCTGTGGTTGCCTCTGGCTTTTGTCTGTGACTGTATCTGAGCTCAAGTGCACAAGATAGGAACTAGATTAGGACTGTAAACATGGTGCTTAGATTTGTTTCTTCTTCCTCTTCAACTGATGAAGTTTAGCTAAGAATTTCTAACTTCTCCATAAAGGCCAGAACACTTCAGAAGAACCTCATGCCCTTTAGAGGAAATCGAAGTAGAAGATTCTGCATTCCTTTGCATTCTGCATTCCTCTGGATACCAACCACACCAAC
>NW_009716121.1:0-622 GCF_000703405.1 Apaloderma vittatum
CTGCTCTGGCAGGACGAGATGATCCCTAGAGGTCCCCTCCAACCCCGACATTCTGTGATTCTGTGGTTCCATGCACAAAAATGGGGGTGAGGGGAGCCCCACGTGAAACGAGGAGCCCGTGGGGAAAGGGGGAGCCCACGGAAGGCAGCAAAGCCAGAGAGGGGACACGGAGAAGGAGGAGCCCACAGGGCAGGGGGGGCCCAGAGCGAGACGGGGAAGTGTGAACGTTCCCACTTTTTTGCACAGGGTTGAAGTTACAGAAGGTCACTGCTGTAGGTAAGGGCTGTACTTGCAGATCTTAAATTACTGGAGGTTTCTAAACACCGAGAACAATTAGGTTCGTAAGAATATTTCTTTTCAACTGGTGTTGAAAGACGCACTTGTCCTTCATGTTTTTATAGCATCATTTGCAGTTAGCCTTCCAGAGAAAGAAGAGAATCTTTTTAACAACAGAACCAGGGGTAATGATTTTAAAATAAAACTGAGCCCAGATTCACAGTCAGGTTGGACGGGGGCTCCGAGTAACCTCACCCAGTTAAAGATATCCCTGCTGGCTGCAGGGGGAGCGGATTAGATGACCTTTAAAAGTCTCTTCCACCCCAAAAACATTTATTTTTTGTGT
>NW_009716122.1:0-584 GCF_000703405.1 Apaloderma vittatum
AGTGGCCGATGTTGATGAGCCAGACGGCGACGCAGATGAGCGAGATGACCTTGGAGAGCTGCTCCCCGAACTCGTCCAGCTTCTGCTGCAGCGGCGTCTTGTCCTGCTCCGTGGCCGCCATCTCGTCCCGGATCTTCCCGATCTCCGTGTTCACCCCCGTGGCCACCACGATGCCCACGGCCTTGCCCGCCCCGATGTTGGTGCCCTGCCGGGGGAGGTGCAAGTGGTGGGACCTCAAGAACGTGTGGGGGGACGTGAGGAACACGTGGGACACGTGAGGAACACATGGTAGGGCCTTGGAGTCACGTGGTGGGACCTCAAGAACACGTGGTGGGACATGAAGAACACGTGGGACACGTGAGGAACAGGTGGTGGGACCTCAAAGACACGTGGTGGGACAGGAGGAACACGTGGAGGGACATCAAAAACGCGTGGAGGGACCTCAAAAATGTGTGGGGGGACCTCAAGAACGCGTGATAGGACCTCAAAAACGCGTGGGGGGACACGAGGAACACGTGGGACATGTGAGGAACGGGTGGTAGGACCTCGGAGACACGTGGTGGGACACGAGGGACACGTGAGGA
>NW_009716123.1:0-202 GCF_000703405.1 Apaloderma vittatum
AGTCCCTCTAAACAACCCAAAAGAGCTGAAGGGACAATAAGGGACTTCAGAAGAGGAGCTGCACCAGGAGTCTCTCAATTAGAGTCGCTGTAATGAAATTAAAAACCATTAGATCGTTCACCGTTGATGTCTACGACTTTCCTGGATGTCAAAGCAATTTGCTTAAACCCCCGGGACGGGGGAGGCGGCGGCGGGGCGCGCT
>NW_009716123.1:359-574 GCF_000703405.1 Apaloderma vittatum
CACACACTCCAACCCTCAGCTTCCCTCCCCCTTTTTTCCCCCCTTTTTTTTGTTGGTGGGGGGCTTGAGGAGTCCAGGTCATCGTGATGGTGAGATGGAGGTTTTGGGGGGCTGTAAAGAGTTTGGAAACCTCTTCTTCCCACCCAAGCAGCAAGTTCAGGATGCCAACATCTGTTGAAGGAGAAGGTCCCGATTTCCACCCTCCCCAGGGGGTG
>NW_009716123.1:593-1559 GCF_000703405.1 Apaloderma vittatum
CTGGCCAGTGTCGAGGGGCAGCGGGTAAAAAGCCACCTTTCACCCAGCCCTGATGGGCTCTTTGATTGATGGGGAGTGTTTCTTGAAAAACCTGTGTCGCCCCCTCCACCCCAGCAACCAAGTCAGCCTTTGTGGGGGAGTCCTGAAAAGAGCAAAGATTTTGGGAAAGAATGCGAGGACCTGCGGGGCCGCCTCCTCCTCCTCCTGTCCCCCTCCCCGTAGGGTGCGTCGATCTGTGCCCCCTCCATTCTCACGGGATGTCTTCTTCCCTTGCCCAGATCATCCTGAACTCCATGCACAAGTACCAGCCGCGGCTCCACATCGTGAAAGCGGACGAGAACAACGGGTTCGGCTCCAAGAATACCGCCTTCTGCACCCACGTCTTCCCGGAGACGGCCTTCATCGCCGTCACCTCCTACCAAAACCACAAGGTGAGGGGCTGGGCTGGGCTCTCCCTCCCTCCTGCCGCTGCTCCTCCTGAGGGCCTCGTCTTTCCTTTCCCCTTCTTCCTCCCACTTCCTTTTTTTTTTTCCTTCTCGTTTCACTCTTCTCCTTTTTCTCTTTCCCCTTCTTTTACCTTTTCCCCTTCCATTTTTCCTTTTCCCCTTCTCCTTTCTCTTTTTTTCCCATTCGCATTTTTCTTTTTTCCCATTCTCCTTTTCCCCCTTCTCCTTTTTCTTCTTCCCCCTTCTCCTTTTTCTTCTTCCCCTTCTTTCTTTTTTCCCATTCTCCTTTTTCTTTTTTTTTTGCTTCTCCTTTCTCCTCTTTTTTGTCCTCCTTTTGTCCTGCTTTTCTCCTCATTTTCTCCTCCTTTTCTCCTCATTTTTTCCTTATGTCTCTGTTTCCTTCCCTTCTTTCTTCCCCTTTCTTTCTTTCTTTCTTCCCCTTTCTTTCTTTCTTTCTTCCCCTTTCTTTCTTTCTTTCTTCCCCTTTCTTTCTTTCTTTCTTCCCCTTTCTTTCTTTCTT
>NW_009716123.1:1827-2134 GCF_000703405.1 Apaloderma vittatum
TCTTTCTCCCCCCTTCTCTCTTTCTTTCTTCCCCCTTCCCTCCCTTTCCTCTCTCCACACACCCATCCCATCCCCTCTGTTATTCCTGGCCACACATCCAAAGGGTCTAAAGACGGGACTTCGGGTGCGCCGACAGGGGAATTAGCTCAACAGGATGGTTTGCTCAGAGAGGAGACGACCAACGGAGGAAGTTGGCTTTATCTTCTTTCCCCCCTCCTCCTCCTTCATCGGTCAAAGGCTTGTAATCTGGAGAAGGGAGCCCGGCGCTCCCCTCCGCGGCCGCGGAGCTGATAACCCGGGCTGGCCG
>NW_009716123.1:2210-2451 GCF_000703405.1 Apaloderma vittatum
CCGTCCGCTCTTGGGGAGGTTGGCGGGGGGCTGCGGGCTTGGCACCGAGGAGGCCCTGGAAGGAAAGGGAGGCTCTGTGCTTGAAATCAGCTCCCTGTCTGCCCAAGCAAAACAAAGCAAAAAAAAAAAATCAAATAAGGTTTTCTTGGGGTGACGCCGAGCAAACATGCTTGGGTCCCCGCTGTCCCCTCCTTTCCCTGCTCACTTGGTGAGGAAGGTGCAGGGCTGAGGAGGAAGGCTC
>NW_009716123.1:2470-12614 GCF_000703405.1 Apaloderma vittatum
CAGCAGATGAATTAGGGATGCCTTTCACTAACTGCCTCTCACCTCAGCCTACAGACCCCCATGAAAAGCTAATTTTCATCCACAAAAAAAAGCAAATTTCTCCCCCAATCGCATAGAAAGAGATTGCTATAAAGTTTTACTTGTACTTACAGGCAGGTAGGATGTTCCTTCGCACTTGACAGCACAAAATAATTGTTTTTTCAAATGGAGAAATGTCATTTAACACCCTGGATAAAATTCTAGATGCTTTCCTGGAAATGTAAGTAGGAAGCTCCTAAACCTGTACAAAATAATTGTGTTTCCTCTGATCATCACTTGGCAAGGCAGAGGCAGAGAGCAGGGGGAGGCTGGATCAGAAAGAGAGTTTCACTGTAACTAGGGAGAAAAGAAAATACTTCCCTGCCCTTTAAAATAGGAGCTGTTGGCACGACTGGGACAAGCAAGCTGAGTCCAAATTGAGTCCTCGCCAAATTATGCCTTAAGTTATAACTCCACTGTGGATGCTATAAAATCAAGTTTAACTTCTGCTTGATGGATTCGGAGAAAGAATATAATATTAATAGAACTGGGAGTTAATAAAACAGGACACACTGCTCGTTTTAAAGGCATTTCCCTACACAGATCTTAATTTAACTGCTTTCCTTTGAAGAAAAATAGGGGTGTTTTATAGAAAGAGAAATTATCATGCAAATAAAACAAAAGGAAAGCAGAAACATGTAAGTACAGTAGTTTGGGAAAACTGCCATATTAGGAGGAGCAGGAATATTTGATTGTAAATCAACAACATCTGCTTGATAAGAAATGACATCTGCGTATCCATCTCTGTCAAAACATACGCACTGACAAACTCATGAATTCCTGCAGACACACACATACACTTGCATCCCAGCAGACACATGCACCCGCACACAGACACCACCATTACACACCCCCCGGCACATTTTACACGAACTTACATCCCTTCCCTTCCCTTCCTCCCACCCCCCTGCCACCAGCACACGCATTCCTCTTCTTGCTGCACTGAATCATTGGGGGAACAAATAGAGAGTGGCTGTAGCCCCAAGATAAAGACCCAATTGAGAAAGATAGAGCCATAAAAATAAACCAGGGAATGATCTACCCTAAATGGCATCTCCCTCTAGGGAAGGGAATAAAATTTGTAGCTTGCCCCAGTGCAAAGGGACAATAGCACCGGGGCCGAGGCGCTGCGCAGCTGATGCTGTTGCAGACGCTGGCTGGGTGCAAGGGGTGACATCCTTCAGCCAGGTCGAGTGGCAAGTGGGGTCTTTTCTACAGGCAGAAACCCAAGTCCAGCTTTCACAGCTGAGATGTTGCTTGGCATATCCTCTTCCTGTGTTGTGATGCGGATTGTGTTGCTTATTGCCAAGAGCGATTGCGGTTGCACTGTCTGTGTACCTACGCATCAAGCTCCCCGCAGAGGGTCTTCATGTCCTTCCCTACGTCTCTCTGTCAGTGCATCACCTATTTTTCCCCATTTACAGCCATCATTCACTTCCACCCATCACCCAAACTTTCCTATCTGCATGATCACACCCAGTTTGTATACACCAATGTATTTTACACGTATTTTTTATACACCCAGGTGTTTTACATGCACACATGTGTTTTAGGCTGCAAGAGCTCTATTATAGGTGAATTGTATTACAGTAGTAATTGTGCTGCTTGCCCACAAATGCATTTGAGTCCATGCTTACACAGCTTATAGAAATACCTGCCCGATTTCAGACCCGTCGATTTATTTCAATAGCACAGCTGCAATCCCGATGTAGGGCTTGTGCTTATTTCCCCTGATATTTTAGACAGCCTGAAAAGATATTTAAGCACCCTGGGATCTCCTCTCTCCCCAGCCCTACTCCCCCAAAAGAGGCTTAAGCTATGAAGAAAGTTTTGGTAAAGTTTTCAGTGCAGTTGTCAGCAGCTTGATCAACCACCTCCCCCCAGTCTACAGCTCTGAAAAAATACCCCAGAAATATTGAGGTGTTAAAATAGGTCACATGCACATTTCATTTCCTTGCCATTTACACAATGGTGCTTGCAATCAGGTTGATTCCCAAATATTAACTTCCCCTGCAGTTAAGTATCATTTTGCTGTAGCTTAAATCATTGTGTTACTAACTCGTATTTATTAGGTACTAGCTCTCTGCTTAGGACCAGGAAATGAACCCTAATAGACAGAAATAATTAAGGTTCTGCCCTCATGAGGGTTCTTTCAAAAGCAAGAATTCACAACAATTATTCTCATTAATTTTTACAACCTACTTTCCCCGTTAGCTGGACTTGGGCTTTATATTGGTTTTCTCCCCTCAGGATATCTGGCTTTATGCTGATTTTTTTTTCCCCCCACTAAGTTATTTAACGTTCTTGGTAGCCCAAATTCTTTTAAGGAAACATTAGCCCCAGCTGCGATGTTATAGGCACTCAGAAATGCTAGGTTGCACTATAGCAAAGCAGTGGACCAGGAAAGGCTGAAGACTAACCTGACACACTCCCAGGTAGCCAGTGGGCACAAAGGAACATGCTGATGGGCTTTCTGAATATATAGGTTCATCCCACCTGCAGAAAGATCCCTGTACTAAAGGAGCACTGACCAAGTCAACTGGTGCTCCGTTCTGCCAAATCCTGGAGAGCTGCCCACGCGGGTCTCTGAGCACGTGGCCTTTTGCTGCTCTGTCGAGACACCTCACAGGGTGGTGTAGGTGTAGCAGCTGCTGGAGGTTGGCAGGTCCTTGGGCTCAGGATATTTTGCCCTGAGAACTCAGTTCTCCTTGTCTTTGGTTGCAAGCAGCTGCCTTCATCACTTCAGTCGAGGTGGTCAACTTGGTGGTCCAGCTGGCATCCCATGGAGCGGCTCTGTGCAGAGACTGGACATAGTTCAGTCCCCTAAAGGAGCCCTGCAGGGCTATGTCCCCCAAACTCTCTCTGAGGCCATCAGCTTCATGTCTTCTCACCTTCATGGCAAGAAGGGGCAGCCTCTCTCCTTACTCAAGACAGGCTCTTCTCCAAAATGCGTTCTCCAAGGGCTGAGAGAGGCAGGGTTTCCTGGATTTCAGTGAGGTGAGACCATTTATTTCCTCTTCACCACTGCAGTGGTGGCTTCTGTGCAGCCCTTGGTGGCTCGGGGATTGCAACGAACTTTTCTCCTCTCACTGACTCTCTCTGGAGCTCCTCACACTCTCAAATGCTTAGTCCTATTTCAAGTTTTGGTAGGAGAGTACTTACTTCAAGAAGTCTTTACAACCTCTGTCTCAACCAGTCCTATCTCCCTCTGCCCCTTTTTCCTCAGTCCTGTCCTCAACTCCCTGCTAGCCCCAGGCCAGTTCTGAGTCCCTGGCCCCTTTTGGTCCTCAGTTCAGACCATCTCCCCAGGCTCTACAAAGACATCCTATCTCTCTCCAGCCTCACTCCTGACCCACCTCCTTCCCCTCCAACCCAACACTGTGCAAGGTCTGTCTCTTCTCATCCTCCGTTCTTGTCTCCCAGTTCAGCCAACAGGCTCCTCAATGGACCTCTCTGTCTCACACCAGTACCTCTGACCAGCCATTAACTCTCCAGTCCCTCCCATTTCCTTCACTGGCTTCTGGGTTCGGCATCTTCTCCCCCTTGCCAGCAGCCCCCCCACCTCCCCTGGCTTTTACCTTGGGCTCTGAGTCTCAGTTCCCCATCCAGCTCCTCTGTTTGGCCCAGCCAGATGTACGTAGTATCAGCAGGCACCTTGTCTTCATCTATTTCTTTCCTTCCCACTTTTCTGGTTTGGCTTCCTCTTCCGTGCTGACCTGGTTTCCACCTGGGGTGTGTGAGAATGCAAAAGAAAAAGTCTCTGTGCTTTCAAGCCTCAAGCCCAGCCTCCCAGTAACTCCCGGCACAGCTGGCTGCAGCGGTGATAGGGATGGCCCTGGCTCACGTCTGTCCCACTGAGCAGGACCGTGGTCACCACATATCCTCGCAGCATGGGGAGGTCCATGTGCGCTCAGCTCAAGGGTAATCACCTCGACCTCTTCACCACTAAATGAGGCAACCTAGATGGTGATTCTTCTTTTTTCCCGCTTGGGCTTTTAAGTTGTCCGAAGCTATTTTCAAGAAGAGAGCTCAGAAACTAAGGATCTTCATCCCTTGTAGAACGTGAAGTCCCTTTTCCAGAATGCCCAGCCTTCAGGACAGTTTCAGAAGAGCCTCGAGAAGAGCCCGAGAGGGCCAGGGTGGTGTGTTATCCCTTAGCTGAAGTGCTCAAAGTCCAAAAGTGTGACCAGTTTGGTTGATACCAAAATAAATAAATAAAATGGAGCCCAGGGCATATATGTAGCGTGAAACATTTCAGCCCTGAAAAAGCTTTGTAAAGTTAGAAGAAATTATGGAAAATTTTATTATGGCAAGTGCTTGACAAAAAGTAATACTAAGTGGTAGTTTGACCTTGGTTGTAACAATATTCATGGGCCTGTAGACATAGATACCCATATGGATGCTCTTAAGATTCAGCTGGATGGGGTGTGCTCAATTATCTTATCTAGACTGTGCTTTTCCCAAGAAAGGTTGGACCAGATGATCCTTGAGGTCCCTTCCAACCTTGTCCTTTGTGAGTCTATAATTCTATATAAATAAATGGCTGGATAAAAAAAAAAAAAAGCATCTTTCCTCAACCTAACTAGATGCAAAGCTAAATTTGATCATGCTGGAGCTAAGACACCATTGGAAATGTCTCAGCAGAAGTGCTTTGTGGTCAGTTAGCCAAGAGAAAGGAGTGCAGAGGAGCGGCGCTGAGATTTCATTGGGAACTGTCACTTCCCGTTAAAGTGAAGATGAACCCGCAGGTCAGACAAGCCCTGAAAAGTCTAAATCTGAGAGGCTTCATCCTGGAAAGCTCTTGTCTCAGAAGGGTCTGCAGCAGCTTTAGAAATCAGTGGTCACAAGAGAACTTTGTTACCATCAGTGTCTTTTAGTAACAAATACCCTTCAGTTTTATTGAATCTGTGTTATGTGATTTTGGCCCAGGGAACTCTGTCTTAATGATCTTGCAGGATGCTGTATTTTTTTTTTTTAATGTTTCATGATGTAATTGTCATTTTACTTTTTGACAGTTTTTTCTTTCTCCCCACCCGCAATGAGTTGCAGTCAGTTAAACAGAGTTTTGCTATGGCAAAGTTGATCCAGAAGAAGGTTATTTCCACCCATCCATTTGCTTTTCCACCCCCCGAAGCAGTCTGTAAGCCAGACAAAAAGTGGCTAAACAAAAGATCTTCCACAGGCTGTTTTCTAAAGCAGGGATTCACCAACTTTTTCTTTATTTTCTGTTTTGTTGTGTACCATTTTGTTAAATCTTGCTTGGACTCCCCTGGCTTAGTACTAATGAGTTGTTATCTAGGGAACCTTTGTTCTGAAAGCTCCTAATGAGATCCATCTGAAGTACACCAAAGAGCTGAGACCTAATGTGAAACCTTACCTAGTCCCTGCTTTCTAGATGCCTTCAATCTAACAGATCTTTAATTTTCAGGAGGCTGAAGTCAGCCGTGCTTCAGTTGGGGCTTTCGGCCACCCACATGTACATTAATTCCTTTGCTTGTGAGATGTTCCTGATGCTGGTTTGGGGATTTGTCTACTCGTAAAGCAACGTATTTGCAAGATTGGGATGCCATATGATATTTTATCCAACGTTTTGTGGGTGATTAAGGGCTTGATTCATCAAACAGGGCATTCATTTGAGGTCCTTAAATTAGGGGCTAGTGTGTTGACGGTTTCTTCTCCGGTGAATGGAGAGCGTTGGGGACCTGTGAAAGCAGCACTGCCCACCTCGGAGCCCCAGTGCCCTCTGGCAGTTCCCATCTCCCTCCATTGATTCCAGCAGGAACGCTGGGAGATGAGGTTCCCAGTGCAGGCGCCTTGGTTAAAATGCCTTCGGTTAGGTTGGGATGAATCCGGCCCTTTGTACATGTGTGTGCTGGTGCCAATACTGTAAATCCTCGCTCAGTGAAGGACTTCACTTATGCAAGCAAATGTTGCCATTGGGTTCGGCAAAAGAGGACAACTTGCACATTTAGCATGCTTCAGAAGGTGAATTGCGTAGAAATATTCAAAAAGGTTGAATAATGCCTGTTGGTCATTACAGAAGGGCTGCCACCTCTCTGGCGGAACCCGATAGATGGTTTATTTGCAAAATACACAGCTGGTTGTCCAGTTATTCTGGGCTTTTAATTGTAAAATGCACCCCTGTTTTACTTCTAGAGAATGGCTCAAATGGCAAATTGGACCAAATAGATTGTTTACTTTTCTCTTTGAAATCCAAAATGAGTGGCAATATAAAAGTATGATGCCCTGTTTATGTGCTAAACTAGGTCCTGATTTAGTGGCAGTGCCCATGGGGACAAGCGTAGAGGTGGTGGGGTCTTTGTGTGAGATTTGGGCCCAAGTTAGGCAAAAATGGCAAATAAACAAATGGCCTTTGGAAAAAAATACACTGTAAGACGAGAAAACAGCAAAACAATCTGGTCGTGCAGACACCTGGCGGGATTTGCTATTGACACTAGCCGAGCCAGATTTTTCTCTTTGAATTTTGGCAAAGAGGTGGGCCCAGTTGCGTGTGCTTGACTTGGTGAGCATGAACCTCTCTCTGTTCTCCCACCATTAATCTTGAGCTCTTTGCTTCCCGTTGGCCAACTTTCAGTAGGAAGGAAGGACAGTGTTTCCATAAAACGCAATGAGCTCATGAAGTTCCTCCAAAGGCAAATACAGGCTTGTCTCTCCTCCTGGGCAAGTGGTTCTCCTGGCTGAGGGCTTGAACTGCCAGGCAGCGGTGGAGAAAGAGAAAAAGGGGAACTATTGCCTCTTCTGCCCAAGTATTAGGGTAAAGTGAGTTTGTACAAGATCATCAGAGCGTCGGAAGGTTTTTGCTGGCCCACAGTTATTGCCTGCTTAAATGACAATCCCTGGCTTGAGAAGACCTGCTCTCCTAGGGCCTCAGGAGGGGTATGTGAAGGAAAAGATTGCACCTCTTTGAGCACATTATCCTGGTTTGAATAAGGGCACAGTCCGTGCAGCAGCTGTTTTAAGTGGTTAACTCAGATGTTATAAGACCAAAGTGAGGATTCTGAAGGGGATTCATCCCACTAAACTTTAGATGTTGAAGGTAGCCACATAAGTGAACAAACTAGTCCCTCTTATTTTCTTCTAGAATTGACCGGGAGATAAATATTCCTCAAGGGCATGGTGGCCAGAGGTGGAGTTGCCCTTCAAGTACCGCAGATAGTTAATTCATGTAGTGCTTACAGGTGTGGGGCTGGTTGGGGCAGGATGTCAGATGCAGAGCACCTGGAGTACGTTTACTTGCTCTGAAATACAGGCAGGGTGAGCCTTACCAGTCTGAGTGAGAGGATCCAGGGTTTGGGAGGTAAGGTTTTGGTCATGGCTGCAAGTTGGTGCTAAAATATTTGTGGGTGGGATTGGTTCAGGCAATATGACTTTCACCTGTGGTCAGTGCAGACCTTTCTGTCTCAATAGCAAAAAAAAAAAAAAAAAAGGAAATTTCTTCCAGAGAGAAATATGTGTGTTTGTGCAGTTCCACATGTTAGTTATGGGGCAAGCCTGAGAGAAGCGAGAGGTTGTTGACAGGAGTTATTTTTCCTGTGGAGAGGTCTAGAGGAAAGCCCACCTGGAGTGGTCAGTTCCTGAGCTGAGGGATGACTTGAATTCCTGGAAGCTGTGTTTTCCCTCACGCTCCTATTGGTTTGGGTTTAATAAACAATATTCCCCCTCTCCCAGGCCATGCCTCGGACTTGCAATGAACCTGTTGCGTTTCCTTCCTTTCAGATCACCCAGTTAAAGATTGAGAACAACCCCTTTGCGAAAGGCTTCCGCGGCAGCGACGACATGGAGCTCCACAGGATGTCCAGGATGCAGAGGTAACGCGTGCCTCCAGCATGGGGATCCACTCAGGACTGTGAGACCCTCCTGGGCTTTGCTTTGCACGTCACTCATGGCACGAGCTAAACCAGGGCTTGGTGGCAGTCCCTTCTCGAGAACCTGCACATTTTATGTCAAGCAGTTGCAGTATCATCAGACCAAAATCCAAATTCCCACTTTGAGGCAAATGTCTTAACTGCTGGGTTACACAGGCAGGATCTCGCCTGTGGGTTGTCCTCTTGTCTGCAGGGACCTTGTATCTTTCTGACGTGTCCGCATCCGGAACAACCTGTAGCTTTGTGCTAAATGGATGTCTCTGCAGCTTAAGCCTGTTTGAAGCACGGACTTGAACTAGCTCTGAGAAGCTCTGATCATCAGGCTACTGCAGAAGAATTGTTAGGTTTGTTCCCCCTTAGCTGACAGTGCTTTAAAGACAAAGTTCTGGGAGCAGGTTTTTTAAGGATGCTCCAGAGACATCTGGAGATCTTGGTGTGTAGACCTGTGCTGTGCTGGTTTCTGGATTTCAAAGAGTCTTTGGCAGGAGGGGAGTGTTTGCTTGGTTGGTCCTGGGTGTGCAAAGCAGGAGCATAAATGTGGTGATTTCAGGTTGAAGAAAGAAGGTGCTGGAAAATGTTGGGATCTCCGGGGCCGGGTAGCTGAAGAGATTTTTTTTTTTTTTTTTTTTGAATTTCAGTTTTGGATGCAAGTTGAAAATCAAGCCTAGGTCCTGTTTAAAAATCCTGTTTAAAAGTCCTTTTCTAAATGTCAGGTCTTGCCAGTAATTAACTTTGTGCCTTTGGCTTCGCTTGGAACTTTGTCCATGCGTCAAGTTGCTTCCTGGTGCAAATGTCTAGCAGGAACAGTGCCATACCCATGATTATATCCAAGACAGACGTAAACACTCAATATAGCATGTTCCATCCAGGAGGGCAACAGTGACTCAGATCCCTTTTTCTCCAGAACCAGGAGAGCTGGTTCTCGGTGGGGGGCTGTAAGAACCTGCTTTGGGTCCTTCTGCTGAAGAGGTTCTCTGGGAGCTGGCTGCAGGTGGTCACTGCAGGCTGGAGAGTAGATGCTGGTGCAGATGCCAGTGTCTACTGGTTGTCCTATGGGGTCACCTGTGGATGGCTCTCCGTAGCTGTGCAAATCATGTTGGCAGGCAAAAAATCATGCCCGCAATCCTGTGCCCACTTACACCCATATCCCTGCTCAAATAAGCAAATGGACTCCTGAGTACAAATGTTTTCAGGCTTAGACCCAGAAAAACCTATATATACATATATATTTAGTATATATATAATATATAAAAAAATTGTATATATAACACTCTTTTCAATCTAAATAATCTCTGAATGTGCCCTGTGTTCCCTGCCTGCCCTTTCCAATGATGGCACAGATCCTGGCATAACGTGTCAATATTTATTTATTTATGGGTGCACTACCACTTGAAATAGCTTCTCCCTCTCTCCCTCCTGTGCCAGCTTCCCAACCTCTACTGGAACTTGAGTAACGGGGTCCCCCACACGTTTAATTTTGGTTTTGTTTTTTTTTTTTTTTGCTGCTAAACTACCCTTTCATTACAGTCAATGGAAAGATTTGAAGGTTTACATTCATCGTGGGTTTTTTTGGGAGCAGAGCCGGGGGAGAAGGTAAAACAGGGAGGACTATCAGAAGGACTTCATGCCATATGAAGAGCATGGCATCTGGCCATGCTGAGCTTGTGCTAAAAATTGCTTGGCATTTTTACGTGGGCCTGTGGTTGCAGTCGATGATACAGTGAACAGAAACAGTTGGAATGTATAAATACACCCGCTCAAACCTGGCGGGGCTGAAAGGGTTAAAATCTGCAGTGTCGACTTTACAGGATAGTTTCTGATGCTCACTCCCTTAATAACTTATCCTCTGTATCGATAGTATAGAAATGACTGTGTACCTTCACAAAGATGTTATTTTATTTTTATATAAAGGGAGAGTAGGATAAGATTATAAGTAAAGGATAAGTAAAATAAAAGAGCCATTCAGGCTTGAAAATATGAGACAAACATGCACCCACCTTAATGGGTTTTTTTAATGTATATCTGAATATGCACAAAATTATATATAAAAATAAATGAAAACAGATATAAAATAAAATATGTATATATAAAAATAAATTGCGTATATAAGATAAAGGACTATTCAGGACTGAGTATATTAGAGAAGCATGACCTACCTTTGTGGGTTTATGTAGGTTTAA
>NW_009716124.1:0-628 GCF_000703405.1 Apaloderma vittatum
AGAAAAAAGTGGGAAAAGTTTTCTCTGAGAGAAAAAAATGGGAAAAGTTTTCTCAGAGAGAAAAAGTTTGAGGGGAAAAAGGTCGGAAAAGTTTTCTCTGAGAGGAAAAGCAGGGAAAGTTTTGAGAGAAAAAAAACAGAAAAGTTGGAGAAAAAGGCAGGAAAACTTTCCTCTGACAGAAAAAGGTGGAAAAGTTTGAGAGAAAAAAGTGGGAAAAGTTCTCTCAGAGAGAAAAACGTGGGAAAAGTTGGAGAGAAAAAGGAGGGAAAAGTTTCCTCTGAGAGAAAAAGGTGCAAAAAGTTTGAGGGGAAAAAGGCGGGAAAAGTTTTCTCTGAGAAAAAAGCCGGAAAAGTTTTCTCAAGAGAGAAAAGGGGGGAAAAATTTGGGAGAAAAAAAGCTGGAAAAGTTTTCTCTGAGAAAAAAAAGCTGTAAAAGTTTTCTCGGAGAGAAAAAGGGGGGGAATAATTGAAAGAAAAAAGCAGGAAAATTTTTCTCAGAGAGAAAAAGGGGGGAAAATTTGGGAGAAAAAGGCAGAGAAAGTTTTCTCTGAGAGAAAAAGCCGTAAAAGTTTTCTTAGAGAGAAAAAGGGGGAAAAATTTTGCAAGAAAAAGGCTGGAAAAGTTTTCTC
>NW_009716125.1:0-21109 GCF_000703405.1 Apaloderma vittatum
CAAAACTTCTAATACAAGCCAGGATGCCGTTTTTAAGGTCCCTTCCAACCCTGACAATTAGGACATGAAACTCACAGCAAACCACACTGCAGACAGAGGGATCCACGCTCACGATGGGCAGAGGAAACTCGGAACTAAGGGGGACTTTAACACACGCCTTGGGCTGGCACACTGGCTGCTGGTCGAAGGTTGTGATGCCAAATATCTTCCCAAAATCTCTTTGAGCTCTCTGCATTTGCGCCCATGTATGAGCAAACACAAACCCACCACTTCTTTATTGACTCTGTATCTGAAAATCTGTTCTCTCTATCTATATAATGTCCACTTAGGTAAGAAAAACTGATTTTGTTAGTGAACTAAGAACTGGAAAAGCCACGAGGTGTGCAGATACATGTTTTTGACATTCAAGTCTCAGCTAAGTCAGAATTTTAGTCAGTAATCTCCTGCAGTGAATTGTCACATTTGTGTTTCAATGAGATGTGTGTCCACCTCTGTCTACAGCGGTTGAGAACAGGCACTTACTGTAATGTCACCATGAGGTGACAAGCACAGAATTTGGCTTGGTGCAGTGCTATGTCTTGGACTAATACAGGAAAAAAACGTACCCAAAGGCCGAGGTAGCCAACAGGTGGCTTGTGCTGGACTCCCTGGACACAGCGGGAAGCCACGAATGCAAACGCTTGGTTTCAGACCTGACAATCAAAGGGACTGAGGTGTCCTCAACTGCACACGGAGGAGTCCTTTGCCCACATTCTAAGCACAGTTAACGGCTGGACACAAACTGCATAAATGAAGTCTGAGTTTTCTGTTCATTCCAACTACTTTGCATTGTTTATATTTTTCCACTTGTGTGTCAAGTCACTTATTGTATATGTTGCTCAAATGAACCGTAAACAGAGCAAAATAAAAACAAAGGCAATGCTTAGGCACAGCCTAAGTACTTCTATTACTATCATAAATGATACATAGTAATACATTGTCTTCAATTTTCTAGCACTTTATAATTCTTCAGTGAAAATGGCAATGCTCGTCTGCTCTCATTTTGCTGTAATTCACAGTACTCATACAGTTCAGACACAACTGTAACACATTAGTTCTTCAGATATTAGGTTACACATCTGATTTTCTAGCTCCAAGCAATTAGAAGCCCAGTGCAAGTGCAAACAAAGCTGCTGGTCAAGGAGACGTTGCATAGTCAAAACAAAACAAAGCTTCTCTGGGTCATAAATTAAAGAGCTGCGGTGCTACAGGCACTGTGTATTCACATTCGATAAGACTTGAAGAGACAAGCATGCTATCTGCCTTTCCCTCCACCCAACCCTCATAAAAACTAAGAACCTCATGATTCATAAAAAGTAGAAATAGCTCATTGTTTATTTGTGGTCCCTGAATTATCTCCCTGCACCGCCACTGTCAGGCTTGCACAGACACACCGCCAGGCTGCTTTTGCTCCCAGCCTGCAGAACAGGAGACCTCTGAATAAGAAAAATATATTTCCTTTGTCTTTTAAAACAGCATAGAGTTTCCCAAACTTGAAGTAAAAACAACAATTAACATCTAAGTGAGAAAAAAACAAGCAAACAAACAAGGGAAGCAAAAAAAGCAGGAAACACTGTCACTGACAAGGACACTGGTGGAGGAAACACACAAAAAGTATTTCCTTCTTTTGGTGTTTCATGATGTCAGAGCTTCCAGAGTTGAATGAGGCAGGAGAATGCGATCTTTCTTTGTCTTTATAAAGATACATATATTGCTGCTATTACCCCGTAACTCAATAAACAGTTTAAGTGCACATTGCACTTCCTTACGACATCCCTCCTATTTTTCTACTGAACGCTGACACAGAGGTTTTCTCTCCTAACATTCACCAGTACCGTTCCCTACCAAGCCGTGATTATCATCTGCAAACCAGCCGTTATTTATCCTGGGACGTAAGTGAATGCAAACCACCTTTTCCTTCCAGACCGTGCTCTTCCAGGCAGTGCAGCACGTTTTCCTCCCCAGAAGGCACGAGGTGCCATCGTCACTGCTCCTAACAAACTTGTGGGGCGTGAATTTACCTCAAGCAAACCAGAAGGAGCTCCCAGGCACGCGAAGGGCTGGTCTCCAGATGTGAGAAAAGGAGCAGGCAGGTGCCTGGCTGTCTTGCTTCTCCCTACTCACCTCTAATGATTTTATTAGGCTCTCTTTATCAGCTTTCATAGCTGAATTGATCTATTGAGTATTGCAGAACCCTTTTTCCACGCCTGCGCTCTGCTAGGCTCTTCTGACGGCTCTCATTGTTCCTTCTTTCCAACAGAGAGAGATTCATTACTCAGTACATAAATCTGACTCAATTCGACCCTTTGCCTGCAGCTCCAAATCTGTCACTACACACTGATTATACCAGTATTTCTTACCTACTAAACTCTTTCACATCACGGCTTTTAACTGAATAGGGATGGAACTGAAGGCAAACTGTTAAAATGATGATTAGAAAGCAAAAAATCCACAGGAAGCATAAGAGCTTCCTGAGGCCTCCAGAAATTCAAACAATTCTTGTTTAATTCTCATTTACACCTCAAAGTTTTCAAGTCAGTCGTTTGAGAAAAAAAAAAACAACAACAAGAAACTCCCCCAAAAACATTATAATCAAAAATTTAAAAATAATACAGACCATAAAACATTGTTTACAAAGACAACCGTGCTCTAAGCTCTACAGCACTCTGGACTTCACTCAGCTCCCTCCTAAGAATAAGGAACGATGTCGCTAAACCATCACTTGCTTCTGTTCTGCGACTTCCCTCCTATTGCCACAGCATTCCTCTACGCCAACCGGACTGATTTATTCCTGGGCGTCGGCATACCATCACTTTTGTCACAACTGGTCTCGCGCATACCGTCGTCTCCGCATTCTTATAAATGAATTGGAAAAGCAATTAAGATTCCCTGGCATTTGGGAGAGGGGAGGGGGGCAGGCGCCGCGCTGTTGCTAACACAATCTCCGTAGGCGGACGCTCGCGCAAAATGACTGCCTCTCTGTGTAGAGGGAGATAAGAGAAGTGACAGAGATTAAAACAAATTGTTGATCCATACCAGAGAGGAGCTAGGCAAACAATAGCAGTAAAAGCATAAATGTCAATTTGGGATGATAAAGGATACAATCTAAATGTAATATGAGAGGCCTCCAGACAAAAGGAAGAAATAGAAATTACACATTACTGAAGTACCAGATGCAATAAACAAACAAATATGTAAACACGCACATGAATATGCAGACGGGAAGGTTCTGATTGCAGGGTTGATTGCTCAAGAAACTAGATTTCAAAGTAAAATACCAAACGACACCCCAAAAAAAGTTTGACTGCTAAGATTTGAAGGGGAAAAAAAATTTGTATTCTTTGTAATTTTGTTTCAATTTTGAATAATCTGCAAGCATCCCGACACACCTTCCTCTGCGTCCTGTATTTTCACGTCAATGACACAACTGTCCACAACACACGGAAACCAATGCCAGGAGACACTTTCTCTTGAGAAACCATCTTTTTATCTGCTGAAAAGAGCTGTCAAAAGGTTTCTTTAATTGCTTTCAGAATTTCCTTTCCTCTTCCCCTTACCATTTTCTAGTACCCTACGGCAGTTTTCCAGATGAATTAAGGTCTCAAAGCTCATTTAAATAATCCTATGCCCAGTCTAGCCTTGGCAAAAAAATCAAATAGTTTCACCCAATCTATGACCTAACAAGTAGTTACACATATCTGTTAAAAGATATCCAGAAGTCAGACATCACAGTCATTCTTGGTAGTAATATTGCTACATTCTACCCGATACCATTGGATGATCCAAAAACTTCATTTTGTTATGAGAACATGACACCTAAGAAGATTGAATTTTACTTAATACAACAAAGTTCCAAAATATGAATGAAATTATCAAAAGACAGACGGCAGTAATCGGTTTCTAAACACAGTAGTGCAACAGAAACTTCCACAGCACCATCAAACTGGGAGATTCCCACTGGTGATTCTGACCTACATTAGGGGTTTTTTTGCAGACACACATCAAGCTGTCAAGATCAATTTTTGGACATGAACAAAACTCAACACAAAACCAACTTAGCAGCTAAAAAAAGTGCATAGACAGACACACACAGCTACACACAAACACACTCAGTAGGCGTGATTTGACGAGAGCTGTAACAGCGTTGCACTGTATCGAGTTTGCATTTAAATGACTGTACATCCCAGGCGCCTGGAGGGAGCGCCATGCTACAAGACCCTACGACCAAATGGCAGCAGTGGCCATTTTCACAGTTCCCTGTTGACTCAACTCTCTCCTTAGCCTGACATTTCAAACTCTTACCTTCAAACGCACAGAGACGAGAGGAGGTGCAGAAGAATGAAAACGTACAGGCAGATCTTTTATTTCTCTAGGTCTGGAAAGCAACTCCTATTTGAAATACAGTCTCTAAATCGAAGGTGAAAGTTTTTAAGAATAATATAATATGGCATTACTGCTGCCACATTTGAGTCCTTCAGAAGGCTCTCACCGTGGCAAAAGTGACCGTGTTTCAAAACCCTGCCAGCAGACAATTCCACTGCCTAGCACCTAACATCTTGCAAGTCAAACTCACTTTTGGTTATTAAGCATGAGCCATGCTAATCTCGTATTACAAAAGATGTGAGATACTTCTCAAGTGTTCTTTTTAGAAATGTGAGCTTCTGCTAAATCTGTCTTATAGGGTAAGGTTTCTATTCACAACTGTTTGGTGTTCTGTTAATGGAAACTTTTTTCTTTTTTTACAGCCAAACAGCACTTTGTGTTTTCAGTATTTTAACTTTTGATTGTATCTTACAGATACATTATAAAAGGAACCTCAACATGCAATAAAGTTGTTTCTATTCATTATTACAAGTAAAACCAGCTATATTGAAAACATTCTATTATTTCCTGCACACTGATTTTTTTATATTCTTCTTATTCTGAAAGATGTAAATAAAGATTAATCTGAATGCAGCTGCTCCTACAGTCAGATTAATAGAACTGATAAAAGAATTTGAAAAAGAAATATGTAACTTTACATGTCAACATTTCTGTCAATTTTCCATCTGTACATATATCCTGTGCACTACAAACTCACCAAGCATTAGTCTTGTCCTGTATTGCCTGCTCCAAACATTCTGTTTTACTTCTTTTTAACATCTCAAAACTGCCTGGCCATGATTCGACAAAAATGTACTGGCCTAGTCTCGTTTTGGAAAACATCAGGCAAAGGCTTACACTTTCCCAACAGATGGACAGCAGGAATATTTAGATTTGCCTGTATTAAAGAAAACAGAGGAAAGTTTTAATCTAACAGTTAGAATACTTGATGCTCCACAGCAGAGATAAGGCAGGTGAATGTGCGGTGACGCTGGATCAGGGAAAAGCTTTTTGCCATCCATCCGTCCACATACACAACAGTTTTATTTCGCTTTGAAAAATTCACGTTTTCAAAGACTGCCTGCCATCGGCTGCCTGCCTGGATAAAAGAACAACTTTCCCTGCAACTGGAGCTCCAACCTCCTGTACACCATGCCTTTATGACAGACAACACAACGATACCATACTAATGCCACACTCTTCAACGTACATGACAACAAACACTATCAAAACTATTAGGAACTCACACCCTCCTCTGTGCTGGCATGACTTATGGTGTCTCTGCTCACAAGGACTAGTGATGAAATTACCAGCAAAGCATCTCTGCGGCGTGACGGCACATACAGGAAAGACTGGAAGTGGCAAGCCTTTTGCTAGCACCTGCTCCAGGAGCAGCACCCCTCTTGCTCCAGCCATTAGCTGTAGCAGGTAGAGGCACCCAGACGTGTGGAATCCACAGAGCCTGGGAGTGTTATACAGGGCGATGCTGGGGGAGAAATATGTCCACCTCCCAAGAGTAGTGACAGTCGTACTTCTCATTTCTACACTGCAGTGCAGTCTCCACCACTGAGATAAGCCCTCTGCACTCAAGCCCTGCTACACCTCCACCTACAGAAGAGCTGAGAAGGGCTGGGGGTTACGCAGAGGAGATCAGGAGTTAGATAAGAGCGTCTCCATTCACAATGAGCCTTGTCCAAGAGGTCTGAAGTTACCACGAGACTCAATGGAGATGTAAACCTTCTCCTGAGGGCAGTGCTGTAGCTGATGCTTGCACGCTGTGCATTCTCCAAAACATCTCCTGTGCAACCCGACAGAAAGGAGAAGCAGACCTGCAGAGGAAGGCACCAAGGGATGCCAAGCCACTGAAACGAGCCTGAACAGGGGCTGGGGCTTGTCTCTGACTGCTTAGTCGGAGAACAGGAAGCCTACGACTAAGGGTCAGGACTGAGGTGGGGGATGAGGAGTTGGGATGTGTAAGCCAGGGTGAAGGAGGCAACTAGAGAACAACACACCGAGGTGCTGGGAGAAACAAGGCAGGAAGCAAGACCTAACAAAGAGAGAAAGAGAGACATGTTTGAAGATCCCAGTGAAGGAAACTCTTCAGTGAAGGACTGAAAACTATTCAGAAAGGAGGAAAAAACCAGAAAACAAAAACCCCCCACAGAGTCAGAAAAAGGGTGGAAGTCAGTTCATAAGAAACACTAGACAAGCAAGGAAAAGAAGAATTAGGACTGGTCAGACAAGCAGACTGTGCACTAAGTACTTAGGAAAGCTGGCAAAAGATCCCCAGGAGCCTGGTGGCAGAGCACCCTGCTCCACTGGGCTGGGCACAGGGCTGCTGGGGCTGAGGCCCCAGAGCAATGCACCGGCAGTCGCGCTGCAGGGAAACGTAAAAGACCGGGCAGGCTCTGATTGAGCTGGCAGTCTTACTTCTGCCAATTAGCCAGCTTCTACGTGCTTGACTCTGCGACTTTAAAGATACTTTTAGGTTCTATGCCGTTCTTTGGCTATTTTGTAAACCAGAAAATTACCAACAGTGGACAGAGCACTACAGCTTCAGCCGGTGAGCACGAGCTGTGGCTGCTACCAAACCACTCACAGCTCTCAGTTTATTTGAGGGTTACCCTTATTATTTCTCATCACAATATTAATCAAGCTATGCACACACGCTGACAGAAAACAGACTTTGCAGTTTCTGTCAGTAGTGCTGTATTTATTATAAGATTGTTCTTTTATTTGAAGTTTCCTGAGCTGCTTTGTTAGCTGGAGAGTGGATCTCAATTTTACGGTGACACTAAAGCAGAGCTGATTAACATGGAAACGATGCCCAAAGCTCGGAGTGCCGCTGGATCATTTGTCCTTATTCAATGAAGGCAGATTTCTACATTACATTACACACTGCTGCCGGTGCCACAGTTTTAAATGTTGTTCTTTTCATCACTCTTTGTCAATTATCCTACATTTAGAGGACTTTTTAGCTAAATAAACATTCCTGCATGGTGAATGTCAGAATTAGGAGAAAAGTCCTGAAAAGCCAGCTTATAAATGAAATTCTGATGTCAGTAAATTCGTTCTTCTCAGATAGCTACATTTCCAGAATAAATTATCATCTCTAATATCATTATCTGAATATAGCAAACCTGTGTTGTAAAGGGTCTTGGCACTGAATGATGATAGGCATCAGGGCTTAATGTTTAATTACTGAACAGAGTTTTCTGGCGAGTTAAGTGCTAATATCATTCACTTGCTGCTGTCGGGTATGTGGCAGAATATTGTGGTTGTTACGATCTGTCAAGGAGAAGTGATTCATAAACTTTGCTGCTCAAACGCACACAGCTGGTAAGAATAAAAAATGGACACCTATTCATGGCAGGAAATCCCAACAGGAAACGTCTGACTTTTAAACATACGTGAAAAATTAACAGAGAGCTTTGATGAGAAGAGGAACGCGCACTCCTATACATTGTGAAGCACAGAACACAAATTAGTTGGTGATATTTCCCTTGTATTTATATATTTTAGGGGCTAAGAGTAATCTCGGAATCATGAGCGTTACTAAACTAATTCTCATGTTAATTAATGAGATTCGTCCCTGCTTGACAAAGAGAGCAAAGCAAGCTGGGCCTGGCAGTTGAACTTAATACCCTCTCGATATAAACTATGCAGCAAAAGGACAAAAGAAAGGGGAGATTGAAGAAGATTCAGATGTCTCATTTTGGTGTGCTGCAAACAGTAGGAACGGACAGTTAGGTCATCGCGGAACTGAAGACAAGACCATCCCCACAGGTGCTCCCAAGGGCTGATGCTCTCAGTGACCCGCTGGCACTGGTTTCGTGGGGAACAGCAGCTGTAGGTGACTGACTCACAGATCTAAATGCAAGGGTCCCCCCTGCCCCCCTCCAGTTCTTCTGCTCCAAACCATCGGGCAAGATGAAATACAGTGAGTGAAAAATCCACCGCCTCCTCAACGTACGAAGAGTAAAACACACATCCAAGCAGTTCTTCCACTTTCTCCAAAATCGTTACCAATAGGAAATGAAACAGAAGGCAGCAACCATGCCAGGA
Source organism: Apaloderma vittatum (assembly GCF_000703405.1). Lineage (NCBI taxonomy): Eukaryota > Metazoa > Chordata > Aves > Trogoniformes > Trogonidae > Apaloderma > Apaloderma vittatum. The sequence continues at coordinate 8,467 of NW_009716125.1, forward strand.
GTGGTGCTTCAGGCACTGCCTCCACCAAGGCAAGCCACACCAGCCCTTAGCACCATGACTGGTACTACTCACTTTCAAGGGCAATTTCCAAAGGCAACAACATGCACATCTCATTTGTAGATATGCTGAAGAGTAGTAAGAATAACTGCTTGTTGTGGTGGTAAGGAGAAGGCCAGTTTCTATGCTAGATACGGTCTATTTAAAGAAAAACATTTACATTTTTCAGTATTGACATGCTTCATTGTATGCATGAGCAGTTGCATAAATGTTTAAGATCAAAGGGGAAAAAAAAAAAAGAGAGAAATCCATCTTTCTCATATAGGAGCCTAAATGGAGATTAATTTCTGAAAATCTAAAGCTTGATTTTGGATACTGAATACAAATTTAAATTTGCCTGTCAGAGCTCTGTTCTCCACTCTCATCTGTTTCAATCCAGTTAATGAAATAATGTTTTAGACAACAGATGACAGGGGAAATAAGCTATAGAGGTAACAGTAAGCATTAAATAACGAATCAATGCAAGTTTTGCAAAACATATAGCTTACAGTTGCTTGAAAAAGAACAGATACTGATTTAAAAAGTAAGCAGAACTTGAAGTTTTTTGGGAATGGTGATCACTCTCATTTTGTACCTGCTGGCAAAAGGCCCCCTGATTCTCCCACGGCTGTTATAAGGGAGAACCCAACTGCTCACTGCTAACTACATGAAGGAAGAATAAGAGGCGGAGGAGGGAAGTAAGAAAAACAAAACCAGCACATAAGGGCAAAAAATAGAAGGAATGGAATAAACCGCAGTCTTTTATCTGAGAAAGGACTAGCATGGCTTTTTTGTGACACGTGGTCCAGAGAGCTCAGCCACGAGAGCCAGTTCAGACTTACGTGTGGAAACACAAACAAGAACGGGCACCCCTCGGCACAGCAGGACATACTCCAAAGGAGACACTGACAGCGGACCCAAAGCAGAGGTAATTACAAGCTCATCTTTGCCCAAATATCTGTAAGACAGCAGCTTTCCAGCCGGTTTTGACAACGTCCAGGCTGTTGCCAAAGAGGCGGTTTAGTCCCAGCCCAGTCTCTTCCCTGCCTGGCAAGCGCTACCAGCAGCGTGCCTCCAGTCATGCCAGCCTGGTACTTCAACTGAAAACAAATCTCGCTGTCTGGTCAGTCACGTCATGGTGGGGATCCAACTAAACGGGTGGTTTCCAGAGCTGGCACAAAGGAAGGGAGAGCGGCAGCAGCGTGAAGCCAGAGGCAAGGGAAAAGGGGGCCGAGGCTGTTGAAAGTAGTGCAGTCTTTGGCTGGTGGCAACCAGTACTAACAAGGTAGCCCAAGGTACGGATGAGCACCGGGATTGCCTTGCTGACCGGCTTGGGATCACCACCAGACACCACCCTCTCCTGGACCACGCCTCCCAGTTTGTGAACTAAGCACTGAGCTCTTCCCCGGGGCTGAGATTACTTTTCCTATCATCTACACGGGTCAGTCCATCCTTGGGAGTTCTGGTGATGATACAGGCTGAGGATGGTGACAGGACTGCACAGCCCACGGGCAAGCGCCTGCTGTCAGATCACATCCTGACGCATTGCCCAAGCCAGGCTTTTAAGTAAATCATGAACAACCATGAGAAAAACGTTTTCTGCAGCCCTCCAAAGAACATTCTAAGTCATCTTAATCATAGCTTTAGGGGAGGGGAGAGAAGAATAAAAAATTCTAATAAAAATTACAATAACTGCATTTAACACATTCTGAAGGACAAATGTTTTGGCAGCGGTTTAATGACTCAAGAACATCTATTTATAGACTCCGTTGACTTAAGGCATTTTTACAAGTGGACAAAAAATTTCTGGCACAAAGGTCGATTCAGATGCATGCGTGTGCACACACTCAGACTGTTTTTCAGCTTTACTAATTCCCAAATACTCTCATTTGCTACAAAGAGTCATATTTTAATTCTAAAATAATACTAGAGATTATTTCACTGTGTAGATCAGTCCCTGCTTAGTAACAGGATGTTGATATTAAGAGTTTGCAGCATCCGTAAAGAACCTATTTTAGTAGTAAGAGGGTTGGATAATAGCATGTACTTTTGTAAGGCACCAAACTAAGACTGAAAGAACCTTTATTAATATATCAACTACTTTCCCAGCTGGCTACAGCCCTTTCTTTAAGTCATTATAAAGACTCTTTTAACATTACCAAACATGATATTTGGCCAATATTGTACTGCACTTCAACAGGAGACACACGCAGGCTACACTTACAATACCATCAAGCTGTTCATCACTTTTGTGGAAATGAGGCACTTGAGAAACATTAATGCACAGTAAGAAGGTGTCAGTCTCCTGTAGACGTGACATCAGCCGGCGGCTTTTTTATAAAGACTCTTTTAACATTACCAAACATGATATTTGGCCAATATTGTACTGCACTTCAACAGGAGACACACGCAGGCTACACTTACAATACCATCAAGCTGTTCATCACTTTTGTGGAAATGAGGCACTTGAGAAACATTAATGCACAGTAAGAAGGTGTCAGTCTCCTGTAGACGTGACATCAGCCGGCGGCTTTTCGAGACAGGCGGGACAGCCCAGCTTGGCGTGTTCCGCTCCGGCTGCTCTCAGCGATCAGCCCAGCCTGAGCTGGCTTGTGCTGCCAAACGAAGGCCAGGTTTTAAGAAGTCTCAGCACTGGTGATAATCAAAAGAAATGGCTTTCGATACAGGCATCACTACTGAGGCACTTGGAAACAGAGACCTTAGAGAAAAGCCTGGATGGGAGGGTTGCTGCTTGCCAGCACTGCTGGTTCCCCTGACGGGATCGCCATGCTCAGGCGGGAGCGTGGCCGGCGCAGGGTGGTGAGAACCGCGCACACCCACCTTCTCCTCAGAAACAGTGTAAGGGTCACACCAATAAGCCAGGGATATACCCAGTTAAATGGAGGGATAAAGGTATTCCGGTCCTACCCGTTAGAGCTCATGGACGTAAGTGAGACCAGAGTATGACTCCTAACATCACCTAACGAAGTTTTTCTTGCTCCGGTCAGGGCCCGAGAGCTCTGCAGTGCTGGTTCGTTACTGGAAATACTCCGGTCAGACTCGATAGCCTACACATCACGTGTACCAAAGGGCTGGTCAGAAATGTCTGCAGATGTCTCCAGTTACTCTAGCGCTTCAAAACATAAGTGAAGTACCCATGAAAGGACACAGAAAGAGTCTGTAAAGGGATTTCCATGTCCATAGTTTAACAGAACTTAAAAAACCCACCTCACTTCTTATACAGTAGGAGTTAATGGGAAATGGGGTTAGGCAGGATAAATGAACCCATTTATCTTTGGAAAGAAAGCACAGGTTCCTAGCTGTCCTACTTGTTTTCAAACGGCTGACTTCCACAATGCACAATGTAAACATCACTGGGATTTCCATACCTTAACATCTTTCCTCAGTTTTAAACTTCTGATTATCTCCAGAGGAGCAAGCTCTGTCCTGGGCTTGAATTAAATTAGAACTGCTTTTTGGGGAGAAAAGCATGAACTTTTTTTACAAGGTCCCGTAAGATCTCACATTGTCCTAGGAGCACTATTAGATCATTTGCTGTTAATAGACACATACCGGAGAGATTAAAAATCAGGAGTTAAACTGCAAACAAAACATTTTCATAAATCACACTTCTAAAAATTAGCATCAAATGCTTTTATTTCCTGAGATGATTCTAGGGAAAAATGAATTGCACTAGCCAATACAAAAATTTATCTAATGTATGACCCAGTTTTTGTTACACATCTGCAATGCCAGCAAATAGAGATAGTAAAAAGTTGTCTCAGTGGTTAATAGTATTTTAAGACCAAGCAATACAAGCGTTTCTTGAAACTGTGTCCACTAAGAATACTTAAACTAATGATGTTCCTCCATATGTTTCTGTTTAGATCCAGTTCATTCCAAAACGCAGGAATTTCGAAACACAGCAAAAAACCACAAAAACATTAGTTTCTACCTGCAAAATGTTGCCAAAACCACAAGAAAATCTCTTAGATGTTTTTTACTGAAAAGCTGCCTTAGAGAAAATCAGTATGGCTTCTTATGACTTGCATTCCATCCCCTGCTATATGGGTACAGAAACATTTCTAGTATACAAATGGAGCACTGTGTCATTTCTCCCTACTTCATAAAAATAAATTCTCATCACAGGAGTGAACTTTCATGCCCTATGTGAAAACACATAGTTGTTCCATAAAGAAACCAGATAATTAACATAGTATGTATTTTCTCAGAATATGGTTGTGATGCATGATGCTTTGTTTGAAATGTTTAACAGCATTTTTGTGTCTTTCTGCAGAAATTTCTTAAAACACAGTGTGATTTGAAGAGTGCTGCGTGACCACATTAAAAATACAAAACCAAAACAACTAACCAACCCACACCTAAACCCTACCCACTGCCGTCTCCCATAAAATTGTGACAGATTCTGCGAGAAACCTGGGACCTGTGCACATTAGAGATTCTTTCCTGCAGGGTTAGCAGGTGTGGGCTATGTCAACTAAATTTATTGCAGTCTGTGCTAATAACGAAAATTATAGAAAACCTAGATGAAAGCGCTCTGCATCCAGCTAATTTGAAGCTACCTTACGAGACAATAACAAGCTTCTAACAGTTTTTCCCTTTTTTAAAATACACTAATTATGCTTAATGTTCCCTGTCGCATTAGCTTTCATGGTAATTATATTTCAAAACTTTTGCAATTAGGGTACAGTTAATATTGTGGAATATTGCAATTATTTTTCATTGTGACACCTCTATCGAAAACTGGTGGCGTAATGATCACATTGTTCAACTAAATCAGAAGTGTAGAAATATGGCAAATGAACCAATTACACATTATTATTTCTAATTACAGATAATGCCCTTTTCCTTGCTTTTGTCCGAAGAATTTCTCAAATACCCGGACTCTTCCTAATTTAAAAAACAACAACTAACTGATTTCTCCACCCTCATTTTCTTTTTCATACACATACTAAAAAACCACGGATAGCATGTTTATGTACACTGCACGTTATATATTTATGATACGTCACCATGGACACGTCTGTATAGGCACATCAATAGATAATTTACCACTAAGGTGTACTCACTTCGTGTCAGAGTTTTTACTCACTGACTGCTCCTTGGAGGTAATTTCAAATGCATTACAAATGCACATTTTCTAATTCAGCTCCACTTTGCCCCAGACAACATTTCCTTACTTCTGCTCAAGCTTCTTCTTTAACAAACTCAAGCTCTCTTTACGCCTCTAGAGCTCTCCTTTCCATCACTAAACCTAAACATCAAACCCCAAATTTACAGCTCTGATTCTGTGTTTATTGATCAAGCACTTGATAAACGACAAGAGCAGAAATGTCTAAGAACTAATATATCTAATTGTTGGAATTTGAGGTTCGCTCCTGGGTTTTGAAGAGGCTGTTTGTAACTGGGCCATTCTTTAACTGGGGCAGACAGAACACTCGCACAAAAGCTCGCTCAGGAACACAGGGGAGGGGTTGGAAAGGAACTACTAAAACAAAGCAGCCACACAGGTAACAGGGGCCATTCGGAGCATTTTCAATACGTGAGCGATTCTGAGAGCAATTATCATTTACCAACGTTTACATTCTTCATACAGAATTTCATTCGGAGCTTGCTTAATTAAGTTTTCATTTAAATCACAATAAACCAGTGATAAATAAATCAACGATCAAATCACTGACTTCAAACAGAGAAGACCTTTACCAAAAACACTGGCTTGCCAAACCCCACCATCTGTACATTTCCCAGCTACCAGCCTAATGAATTTCAAGGTTATCTTCCTAAGTGTAAGAGAGAATTTCCAGCCAACATCAGACAACGGAAATAAAACACGTAGAAGATGTCACAGCATTTCTGGCATGAAAAGCCTGGAAACAAGTTTAAATGACTCCTTATGCCTCTCAATAAAGAACAATAAAAGATTAAGAACTCCTCCAATGATTATTTCAGGCAGAAATCTGAAAACTGTAAATCTCATTTAATATTGCGGACCAGGGTTTTTTAAGAGTAAAGCCTCTTTTACTAACCTGAACAATGAGCACATTTTTAAAATGATCTCTGTCTACTCTGACCCTCTGAAACTCTAAAAGCTGATTTGAGTGATTAAATGACAGCTGGAAGTCCTGAGAAATCTGGCACAGAATAGCATTTTAAGAATGCCTCAGAGTTCTGCCATCACTAACGTCTCAGTTATCACCCACCTTTCCATCATTTCTTGGCTTGTATTAATTGATTTTTTTTAAAAAACCCCACTTTTTTTAAAAAAAAAAAGTTTATGTGACTTTATTTTCCTGGACATGGTATTTTCATGCAATTTTTATTTCCATTAACTTCAACATACAGTCTCCACCATCTGCTAAGCACTGACAAAATACAGGACAAGTAAACTGAGCATTAGAGCGTGTCTCTCCCACTCCAGGTAACTTAAGGATCTGTGCAAATGGGAAGGAAAGCGTGACTCACAGGGGTTGCATGCACATATATGTGCATGTCTGATAGGAAAACCACCTATAAACTATACAGGTCTCCGGCCTCGATATGCGCAAACCCCAAGCACATCTAGCAATATAAATACCTATTAAATAACATCTGCTGAAATACTACTATAATAGCCTTGAAACAGTTTAGCAATGGGGTTATAAATAGTTCATTAGTGGTTTAGAAACAGAGATTGCATTATTTTCCTCACGAAAAACAGTAAGAATTCAAAAGAAATATTTTATTTTTCCGATGCTAATGGGCACAAATAAGATCAATGCTATGAAGTCCATCATATTTGAGAATAAACTCATCTTCAAGGACTCTTCAAGCATATTCTTAACTGGTAAACTCAACAGTGAGAACACTCTAATACACTCTAATACAGCTGTTCTATAGGATACTCAAAATTTTGCTTTCTATGAAATACTTCTTTCCTTCCAAAATTTTCTGTCACACAGAGACTAAAGTTTAAGATAACGATCTTAAAAATTGAGGGCTGTGAGATTTTGAAGGTTTATGAAATAAAGACAATACTTCTGTATATATATTGAATTGCTAGCTCATGTCTTGCATACGTATCACGTCTGTCGGATCAATTTTCTGGAGCAGTGAAGCATGTAAGTATACGTTTTAATTACCCTGTTCATTTTTTCCTATTGGACAATAAGATTTGCCTTACTGACAGCTGTCAGAACATTCCATGAAGACTTCCAGAGGATACAAAATGTGCACTTCACCACGTGACGCAATGGGTGATGTAATATTTGAGCATACTGACACCCATCCAAAGCATGAGAGAAAATCTCACTTGTGAAATTCCAATACTTTTTCGGTAGAGACTTGGATATCCCAAGTTCAGTTAGAAACCCTATTTTAATTTGCTTTATTATACATTTTTAAAATTTCTTTTTTAATTTGCATGTGCATTGTGTTTAAAGGTATATATTCAATTTTATTTCCTGAAATCTTTATTATACAGTTTTAATTCTATGAAAATTCCTGATGAATTGATTAGTCTGATAATGCCAAGGTGAGGTATAACAAGTCTCTATAATGACATAGCAGAGCTATATGTCACTCTGAGCCTCTGATATTTAAGTACTCTCAAAGTGAGTAGCAATGGCTTTTTTGGACCTCTTCCAGTACTCGAAAACGCAACCTAACTCTATTATTGTTAAAAGCAACAGCATTGTATTTCTTCTACTTGTCTCATCTTTGTCAAAATTCAACCTTTTTTTTTTTTTCCCCCAGATGATTTCATTTTCATCACATCTCAAAAGTACCAGGAAAAGGTGCAGGCACTTGAAGTTTGATTCTAAATTCAAAAACTTCTTCACAGTACTGCCTCTATGTCTTGATTAAATATATAATGTTTGCAGTGGACTAGCCAATAAGACAGTACTATTTTAACATTTTCAGCTAAGTAACTGTGGCATAAAAATTTCTGCCAAAACACTAAGGTTTAGATCAAGCCAGCACAAAAACTATCCATTCTCTGAAACAGATTACTTGTAAAGTATAGTGGTTTTAGTATCCTTACCTCAAATGGCTTACTAATGAAGATTCAGCTACAGAGCACGTTCTTTTGTTGGTATTTTGTAGTTGTGAAACAGAGATGGCAGCATGAAAAAGTGCTAAAAGTAGCACTAGGCATCAAGTTAGTGGCTTAAACAAGATTTAAGAACAAATAAAAGCAAGTGAACAATCTCATTACCTGAATTTTGATGAATAGGGTACAAACAAGGAATCATTAGAGAGCCTTTAACCATCATCTAATAACACAGATTAATAAAAAGCAGCTGGGAAAGCAGCAAGAAAATACATTCTCTCATTTTCTGAGCCTGTGAGAGCAGCAGATTTGTGCCACAGGTTGTTCTGTGTCGGAGCAGTTTGCTCTATGTCTGCTCTAAACATTCGCCACTGCTGTGAGTTTTACTCGTGGGAATATTTAGCAGTGTTCACATACTGTCATTACACTGTTAAATTAACAATGTCTCACGTCTTCGACAGATTTCAAAATGCAAATTGAAGGTGGAGAAAGGCACAAATCTTAGGAAAATATGTCTACACTTACACACGGAACTTGGTAATTTCTGTAGGAAGACGTTGTCCCGGTGAGCTGAGTCCTGCTCTCCTGGTTGGGTTGCTTTGGGAAGCACCGACTGCTTCCCCTCAACAACATTTGCTCTGTGCTAGCTTTGCCGTGAGAAAAGAAAACCTTTTATCTAAATAAAGGAACAGAATTCTAACAGTTGCTCAGACTGAAGACTAATAGGGGAAGATACAGAGTTTTGGTGTTGGGAAACACATAGTAGGGATTTAAAAAGCCACGGAGAAAAAACTATCTTTTTTCTTTCCTATTTATTTTTAAATTTTAATTTAATTTTGTTTTTTTTTCTGCTCTTTGATAACACTACATTTAAATCAAATCCTGAAATGATATAATTTCACTATAGTTTTCTCAAACTTTCTAGATGCTTTCTCATAAATGCTCTCACCTGAGAGCATTTTCTCAGAATTAGAAATAATTAAACTGCAGAACTCTGCACAGATTGAAATCTAGTGGTGGCATTTCTGTAGGTTCTTTTAATATAAGTTAGCATGTCAGAGCATTAATTCCTGAAAAGAACCAACTGCAATGTTGGGTGTTTTTTTGTTAATCGAATAAACTTAACAGATTGCTTAATAAAAAACAGTTCAATATTACGATTCTCAGAAAGGCGACGAAAGTATTTAATGCATATATTTAAACATCTAGCTAAAAAAACCCACAAAACCAAAAAACAAACGAAAACCACATGTGTCCTTCCCATCCCTCCAAAACCAAACAAAATTCAACCTCTCGAGAGAGCAATCATCAAAGCAGATATCCAGAAACTGAATTTAGGCCTGGAGATCCCTTAGGAATTTGGAAATTCGAACTGAACCTGCCTATCCGATAAAGAAAATACTATTCCATAAACTAGTTTAAAATAGTACTGTAGGGTTAATGGTTGGACTCCATGATCCCAAGGGTCTTTTCCAACCTGAATTGTTCTATGATTCTATACCCTACGGAGAATGTAAAGGACCCTGTCGAATGCAAAGGTTGCTGATACAGCAATATCCACTAGCACTGATTTCTGCAAAGAACTGTAAATGTTAAATATTAAGAAGTTTCTCTCATCTGAGCTAAACTGGACTGACCACTTCAGCTTCCACGTGAGCCAGATGACCAGGTTACATTGCTGGGGTGTTGGGTCTCAACAAGCAATCGCTGTAGCTCACCAGGACAAAACTGCCATGATAAAGAGCTGTGAAACAGTACCAGTCGCTTTGTGATAGCAGGATATTAACAGAAATTGTTCCAGAAAAAGGTGAAAAAATGGGGGAAAAAAGGAACCAAGACTCTCTAATGCGTTTGAGTTTCTGGCATGATCTCAGAGAAAATGAAGAATGAGGATGTGGAATCTTTCCAGTTGCCAATAATAAAGAAAAGAAAAAAAGAAAGAAAGATATTTAGAACTGGTGTGTGGTTGGAAACAAGTGCAGAAATAAGTTTTGTGGCCACCTATATACTTCTGGACAATGATTTCTAGTGATTTATACTATATGACTTTTTTTCTCTAAACAATTTGGAAGGAACAGCCGTGCTGCCCGGCCGTGTGGATGGACTTAACTTTAGCCGCTAACAGTATTGCCTTTAAACATTTGGTTTCTAGCCAGTCTCCTGCTTCTCTTCCTCAGATTATTTTATAAGCACAGTCCCTCGCCAGCCTTTCTGCATTACCAGAGCCACCAATCCTCAGGCTGTCATACACGTTGGTCTCCATAATCTCATCATGCTTTCAAGTCCAGTCTCAAATTAGTAAGTCAAAGCCTTGGAAACTTCTTCAAGGCGGTCTGGCTTTCTCTGCGCTCTCTTCCCCAGCTGCACAGAGCACTCCTAACTATAACTGACTGGCCTTACCATGTCTACTAAGTTGATGGATTTTCAAATAAATGGCTATTCTTTAACTTGTTTCTGCCTAGTGCCTGCTTCATAGCACAAGGAGGCAAACTACTGATGAATATCTAACGAAGTTTGGCTATGTTGTTAGCTGAAAAAGATGGAGAGAATATGAGATTTGGAAAATACAGAAACAATTAATTAACATGATAATTATTAAATTTTTTTAATCCTGATCATTTCATTTGGAAGATTTTTAAGTAAACATTTTTACCTTTTATTTTGAGGATTTGTGTCTGTTGTTTTTATTTTAATGCAAAGCTAAAGAGATTGAAACTTAAAATGAAAAAAAAAAATTCTACACTTTGCTTTAGACTGAAATAATTCATGTTGTTCTACCTAACCAAATTTGCAAATTAAAAAAGTCCAAATTTCTTCTTTCATTCCACATAAGCCTTATTAATTGCTTTTTGTTGTTGTTTTGTCTCCATGTTTTGCTTTTGCAGCAAGTTTTCAGCTACGCTGGGAACCAAGGTGCTAGGAGTTGATGAAATTTGTATTGTGGGATCACTAACGCCCTCCCAAACCATCCCAGTCCCGATCCCCATTCTCACCACTTGATGGAATAATTCAAAGCCAGCACTTTCCACTTGAGCTCTAACTCCCCAAACTCCCTTCTCTTGACTTTGTAAATTACGTTTTCAGAAACCTGGAGCTCACAAAATTACAAAGATTTTACATATTTTCATGTTTGCTAGTCCCTAGAACTGACAGGTTTGTGACAAGTAAAACAATTATCCACCTGCTTGTGGGAACAAATATTAACAAACATGCTCAGAGACCGCGTTTTGTTAGGCAGAGCATTTCACACTTCATTACAGCGCGTATTAACTGAGAAGTTAGCTCAGTGTTTGGTGTGCAAAATTCCCACTGACTCCAGTCCAAAAAGCGATTTGTAAAACACAAAATACTTACCGTGGCCTGTGCATTACAGCTTTAATTCACCCTGTGCGCAATATGCTGAGCTCTCCCCAAGCTGTGTGAATTGGCAGTTGGGACTTCCCATTTTATGACATACTAAGAGCCGTCCTCAAGGTTTGGAGATTCAAGACCAAGAATGATGTTTTAAAATAACAAGGTTTTTCTGAGGGAGCGCTGAACTTCTCTGTTCTTACGAACGGAAGTATTGGGACATAACAGTTCACAGTAAGCCAGCCCCTCTTGGGCAGATTCTGAAGGACCCAGCAGCAGAGCAAGGCTTCCTACCTGCAGGGACTGGGTGTACGTAGGCTTCTATACACACACATTGCTTTTTATCATTTATAAAAAATCATTCTCATTTTCTACAATGTTCTAGTTATTGTTCCTAAATTAAGAGAGCATCAAAGGACAAAGAGCCTTCTCAAAATAATTCAGCTTCTATATCAAGTTGCCAATTCTTCTTCCTTTTGATTTACTGTGTGGCTTTTTTTGTTGTTTTGTTGGTTTTTTTTCCAGATCCCAGATATGCAAGGTAAGTACCAGCCATCACTACAGTCATAAAGATGCTATTAAGTTTACGCTTGTATGCGTGCATTTATTTATTTATTTCGCAAGCATTAGACGTGACCTGAATAAAAGGAGCAAAAAGCTCAATTACTGAAAATCACGCTGCTACAGCCCCTATGGTATCAAACACAAATGCACTAAACAGAAAGGAACTACTGTAAAGGAGGAAGGCAATACCTCGGTGAGGTGAGGCAGGGGCTGAAGGAGAGCTGCATGAACAAAGACCACCCTATGCAGATGGAAAAGGTCACGGCCATAAAAGCGACGTAGGGAGCTGGAAGCACGCGCAGCCTTACTACAGACCAGAGTGAAACACAGACCCCAAACAAATGAACAGAGCGGGAGATGCAATTTCATTCACGTGTGAATGCCACAGATTGAGCTGCGGAAACATTTGGGGAGCTGACAAAATGGAATAGGATTCCCTCTATGCCGTGATGTCAAGATATCTGAAAAAGTATTTAGTCAGGCCAGTAATTAACTTCTACAGACATTCAAACTCCTCAGCTATTCTGCGTACGAATCTGACAGGGAAATAAATGACGTGTATTTGTAATGTAATAAAGACAGCAATATTACTTGACTGATGAGCTTACATGAGAATCACAGAATCACAGACTGGCCTAGGCT
>NW_009716126.1:323-583 GCF_000703405.1 Apaloderma vittatum
TCAAGGTCTCAGCACTTAACCAGCTCACTCTCTCACCTCTCCAGACAAGAAACTAAAATCATTTTCACCACACATGGATCTCTTCCCTGGCTAGCAATATGTACAGCCGTTTCCTTAAAACAAAACTTGAAAAAAGAAATAAAATAAAAAAAAAAAATCCGTATTAAAACTGAAGCTGTCCTAGAAAAACCACACCAAGCTAGTGTATCTGGATTTAGTTCGTCAGCTCAACACAGGCACAACAAGTGTTAGAGAAAGTG
>NW_009716126.1:699-948 GCF_000703405.1 Apaloderma vittatum
CCAAGCCTGCGGAGCAGTCAGTAAGTCAGAGAAAAAGCAATGCCGGGGGAGAAGGTGGCGTTACCGCCCCTTCGCGGGGTGTTAGGGGTTTGCTCGCTTTTGTTTGGTTTGGTTTTGTTTGTTCGCTTTTTGCAATCTCAGAAGATAAAGTGCAATGTTGCCACTCGCCTTCCTCCTGCGGCACCTGAACCAAGACCAGGACCCGGCTGCCTCCCTCCGCCTGGGCAGCTCAGCCCTGAGCGCCCAGCG
>NW_009716127.1:0-218 GCF_000703405.1 Apaloderma vittatum
CGGGGGGCAGGCACCCCACCATGTGCTCCCCTCACCCACCCACTGCACCACATCTCCTGGTCCCCATGCAGAATAAATTCCGCAGCTCCCCTGCATTTTCCTTTTCGGGGCTGCCCGGGAAACCTCCCGAAATGCTGGTTTTCTCCTGGAAGGGACATCACCCGCCCGTCCTGCTCGCAGCCCCTTTCCGCGGCTTGTGCCAACCGCCCTCCTCCGGT
>NW_009716127.1:370-612 GCF_000703405.1 Apaloderma vittatum
CCTCTTTCCCGCCGTGCAGCGGCGACGGGAGAACAACGAATTAGTTGTTGTGGCTTTGAAATCGGTGTAAATTGAAGGCTGAGTGAATTTAGTTGAAGCTACGGGGCAACCCCGGCCCCTTATTTCATTTATTTTCTCTCGCTGCATTTGCGAATTGTTGGTTTGGGCTTTGATTTTCCCCCTCCTTCACAAGGGCAAAACTGTCGGGGTACGCACTGGGAGGGGAAGGGGGAAAGCAGACA
>NW_009716127.1:651-3244 GCF_000703405.1 Apaloderma vittatum
ATGTGTCCTTCCTCCTGCAAACAGCTTAATTCCACTGTTGGTGGCAACCCAGCGCTGCCCCCCGTTATCACCATCGGTAGCCCCTGATGCAAGCGGGCGTGCAGAGGATGAACCTCCCTCTGCCCCTGCCCAGCTCCTCGGAGCCCCCCACGAACCAGGCCAGCCTCATCGACTATGTTTTCTCTTTATTGTTTGATATATTTATGTACCACATTATATGTTAAAGATAGATTTTTGTGTGTTTTTTTCTGATATACATTTTTCATCTTATTTACCACAATGACACCACACGTACATTGGAAACAGCTCCACAGATCTGGTAGATTGCACAGAATGAATTGTGTTGTAGTTTTGTTCCTGTATCCTGAACGACGTCAAATCCAACAATATATTATTATGGGTTTTTTTCCTAACTTTTCATAATTTAGAAATAACCATTGTTAAAATGAAACGAAACGAAAGTCAAGAAGTAGACTCCGGGTGTGTGATTTCAACCAGAGGCAAAACATTGTAATTGATGGGAAGCGCCGTTCGTCGGTGTGAATTCGGATGGAAGAGTTAAGCAGTCCTGACATCTATGTGACTACAGTGTAAACATTGCAGGTAACTGGCATCGCTGGTCGTCAGCCGCTGCTTGGACTTGTTGGGCTGGTCGTACAATCTAGGTCTCGTCTACATCCATTTCACACGGTGTGTAAAACGAAGGTCCCGGTTCCCAGCCCCCACGGCCGGTTTGCTTCTGACTGTGAGCGTGGTGACCCAATCCTGTGGGATCGGCACCTGTGTTTCAGCTCCTGAAACACTGAATTGCATATCTGTGAGGAGTGTTGAAAAACTGCGACTGTTTCCCAACAGGTCATTCGCGGGGGCCAGGCTTCAGGCAACGAGTGAGGAGACAGGGGTGGGGCACTGCGTAATTTCCTTCAAAAAATTCTAAATAACAAAAAAATATATTTAAATCTTAGCTTATTTAAAAAGACAGCAGGGTGAACATTTTCATCTCTTCCTGGTTCCTTTAATTTGCAGATCCTATGACATAGAATTTGTTGGATGCACGTAACGAAAATAATGACTCTTTCCATTAAAGGGATGCAGAATTATTTGGCTATGCAGATGTTCGATGTGATTCTCTTACTGCAGCTGACTGACTCCAGCCCCTCCTTAATCTTCAGCGGTGGTTCTGAAGGCCTCTATGAGGCCTTCTAAAGAGTGGATGAACCCAGAGACGCTGCAGATACCACCTATAACGAAAATGGCAACATCAAAGAAGACGTGGTGCCACAAGAGCTTCCTCCACAAGAGTTTTAGGTGGAAAAGACTGGGGAGCAGGAAGCAGAGCCCTGCACCTGTGAGGCTCCCAGTAAGACCCATCAAGAGGGCAAAATGTGGGACATAGATAGCCATGAGCAGGGTGAAAACTACCAGGGCACATCTGAGGGTGAGTCCCCAGGATTTGAGCCGCCCATCGCCCCCATAGCAGTTGGGGAAGAAGGCCCTGTTTCCATCTTGGAAAAGGGACCGCTCCAGGACTTCCACGGCCGCAAAGAACGGCAAGGGGTACGAGAGCAAGGCTTTGGCCACCAAGAAGATGTTGACTACTGCCCTAATGGTGGACGGCAAGTTGTCTGTAATGACTTCCTTGGTTTCATCAGCCCAGGTCAGATAGGCGACCAATGCAAAGAGTCCCTTGAGGATGCAAGCTGCTATGTGAGTCCAGTTCATCATGCAGTGGAACTCCTTGGGGTTCTGCATGTTGCCCTCCAAGGAAGGCAGAAAGATCTGGGAGGTGTAGCTGAAGACAATGATGCCAATGGAGATGGGAAATTTCTTCACATCAATGTAAAACTTGACTTTGTCCCAGGCCCAGTCGCGTGCCCTGGAGAGGCAGTAGGCAATCACCAAGATGTTGATCACAAAGTGGGCTAACGTGCAGAGCAAGCTGAACTTTGAGACTGCCTTAAGGTTCTTCAAGAACGCGCAAGGCAGGAGCACTGCCGTGGCAATGATGGACCACGACTTCTGGGAAACGGGCAGGTTGGGGAAGCTGTTGTACATCAGGTTCCCGCTGACCACCACATAGAGAATGCAGGTCATGACCAGTTCAATGATCTGAGCCACGTTCACGACTCTGCCGCCAAGGGTGGGGAAGCGAGGTGCGCAGCACGCGTTCGCTATGTCCACGTAGGAGTCTCTCACCCTCACTATCTCCCCATCCTCATTCTCTTCGTAAAGACAGGCAATAAGGATTTTCCCAGTGTAGCAGCAAACCACTGCAGCGAAAATTATTAAAAAGAGTCCTAGGTATCCACCATGAAGAATAGCATAGGGCAGGCCAAGAACAAACATCCCCTAGAAAGAGACAAAATGGAAACCGTGTTGCTCGTCTCCCGGGGGGGCACTGGGCACACGCAGTCGCACAGTCGCAGTCACACACGCATTCGTCGTCTCGCTCGCACACCATCCCCCCCACGCAACCAGTCACATAGTCATGCCACGCCATCGCAGCCACACACGATTACGAACCCCCTCCCGCCTTTCTTTCTGACGTACCAACCTCCCGTCGCCATCACACCCGCGCAATCACACCCTCACG
>NW_009716128.1:0-19442 GCF_000703405.1 Apaloderma vittatum
TGGTCTGAGGCGGGTGTGTGTCTTCATACTTGTTATTATTTAGTTCCCCGGGGGTTTGGGCTTAGCTGGTAAACTCAAATCCTCTGGGGTTTTCTGTGTCCGAATAGGATGCTGCGAAGAGCATTTTCACTGGGGAAGCACAGTTTTCAGCCCTCTCTGTGCAAAGTCAAATCTGTTTCTTGCACTAACTTTTGCTTTGTCCTGCTTAGCAGTTACCCTACGAGTCATTTAAGATGTAATCAGGCCATCTGGCCAGGTTATTTTCATAAGACTCCATATCACACTGGCCCGATAAATAATAGTGGACAGCGTGCCGGGCTGCCATCTCCTACAATAATTCCTGAATTACCTTCCATCATCAGAGCCAATCTATGTGGAACATTCAATGCTTTTTGCTCAGCAGTTAGCTTGCCTTTTCTCCTCGGATGGTGAGCTAGGTTGGAAATGAAGGGAGATTTATTTTTTTTAAAATGATCTTGATACTGTGAAAAACTGTACATCAAGACTCAATAGTCATGGTGACTATTAAGCAGGTATGCTTTATTGCAGTGCTGGATGCACAGGGGATCGCTCCACCCAATGTGCGTGCCGTAGAGTCAGATGCATAGCTTATATGCAGGTTATACATACATACTCACAATATTTTTGAGAAATGATTTGACATATTCATTATTTTCTGAGAACTCATTATCACAGGTTACCACCTACTCCTGCATGTGCAATATAGTCTTTTGGTGGTCGTCAGGGATCTCTGGTGGTCGCTTACTTCACCATGATAGTCTTAATCAGAGTGTCCTTTTGGTGAACTTTAGTCAAGTTCCTCCTCATCACTGCTAAGGGGGCCCAAGGCTGGGCTAGGCCGGTTCTGCATTACCTCAGTGGCATTTGGGAGTCCTGGGGCATCCTGCCCTTAAGGATAAGTTCCCCTTATAGAATCTCTTTGTTTAACACACATCTGTTTTCCCACTGATTCTGTTTGCTCAAGCATTAAACCTCCTACATGTCAGCTAAGAACTATGATCCCAGCTAAAATTGTGGCTCTGGCTAAAACCACAGCTTCAATCTGTTTTTCTCAGTACTATTTGCTCCCAGGACATTGTGCAACCCCTTCTCCCAGTTCTCCACCAGGATCCTCTCAAAATGAAGCATTCAGGAGACCTCACAGATTCTGGTATTGGCTCCTGATTTTGATTTTCCTGTTCCCACTCAATGAAAGGGAGAAACAGAAACAAGGTTAACAATTTACCTCTGTGCCTTGGACAAGGTTTACCAAACCATCCTCAGCTACTTGCTGGGGTAGGCATTCGTTGTGTCTTCTGGTTAATGTCACCAGGGTAGCTATTTACACACAGTTATTTCTGTGAGTTGTTTCCACGATGTAGCGAGTCAGGCAGTCCTGGATGGGTATAACAAGCAGTATTTGCCCTGGCACTGATATTCCTGCAAAATCACAGCCTCTGGGGCCTTTTGGATCAAATCCTGGTTATGAGCTCCCACCTCTGGAAGGCTAGGCTCTTTTCTCAGGTGCAGTAAAACTCCAGAATGGTTTCTCAGCACCCAGCTGCTTAGTATGCAATTGGATGTTGAATTACTAGTTCTGATTAGGGTTATTTTCATTTATAGGGCTTTTCTAGGTGCGATTACATATGTCCCTCATCAGTTAACATGTGGACACTAACTCCAGAATATGAATAGTTCAAAGTGTGCCTACAGCATGATGAAGAGCGAGTAGAGATGCCTTCGTGGAGTCAGGTTGCTTGACTCCTGGAAGCCAAAGAGCTGCTCTCCCATGCAGTAGAGCTAACGCCCAGGACTCCCAAAAGACAGCCTTGGGGTCAGATACACGGTGAATTCCCCATGGATTTAGGAATGAAAGCCTTTATTTTTCATAAGCCATAACACTGTAAGAGGACAAGACTTCCCACCTGTGGGTGGAAGAGGTGTGCTGTTAGGGAAACGTGCCAGCTCACATCTGTTGCAGCCCTGGCACTCGGTTCCTGCTGCAGCCAGAGTCGCAGGTCTTGTATCTTGCCTGCTCCTACCTGCAGCTTTCCTGTCTAGGAGAGACTTTCCTCCTTACCTCTCCCATCAGTATTACTGGGGACATCCCAAAAGCAGGAGCTGCTCTCCCCAGGCTCAGGTGCATCCCTGTGCTGCAAGGCAGCACTGCTACTTCAGGGCACATCCCAGAATTGCGAAGTCAGGTAAAATACGCGTCAGCATTCACATTCTCATTGAGTTTATGCTACCAGGGGAGTTTTCCAAAATTTGAACCACCTGCTGTGCTTCCTCCAGCTCATTTATTATGCTGCTTTAGAAACTCGATTCAAGTCAAAACACCTCTTCCAGCATCATTTGGTCTCAGCCAGTGAGGACTTGTGCCATCTTGGTTTCCTCAAGAGTACAAGTCAGCCTTTTGGTAAAGTGCACAGCTGCATGCAGCTGTGCTTGTTCCTTCTGTGTTAGCTCTGAGAACAGGGCTGCTGCGGCTGCTGCAGTTATGTAATGCTTTCCATTTAAACCACACTTGATATGTTTGCTTGATTGCTGTTGAGATAGGCAACAGCTGTTGTTACGAATGAAATCTTTGTTAGTAGCAGCAAGGACAAATATTTTGTTTGAGGTTTAGAAGGTAAGCGGCTGTGAACGCTGTCTTACATTCTGTCTAGGGCCACCATTAAGGTAAAAGTTTTCCTTTTACACATGTTCCTAGGTATTTCATGTGAGGCCAGTATTGGTACTCAATAGAAAACCAGCATCTCATGTGAACAACACAGCCCAAAATAGCCACAACCATTATTCTTTGTTAAAGCCCCCTCCTGTTACCAGTCGTCTTCTGTATCACATGAACACAGACTGCTATATAAACAGCAAACTGTGTGGTTTATCACTTGGATGCTGTGGATAAGCATTCAAAAGGCTGAACCAAGCAGAAATAATTTCTTCCCCAGAGCCAGATACCTCCCCTGCTCCATAACAGCCCAGTGACAAGAGGCATGATGGGCTGTGCTACACAATCCTCCCCAATATCCCCTCGGCAGCTCCAGAGGAACCTAGGCATGAAGTTTACTTCTTAAAGCTGCCTTTTTCCTTTTGAAAGTAGTAGCATCGAAACAATCAGGAAAAACTCAGAGCCTTTACCTTTGTTTAAGTTCTGCTGGGTCTCCTCTTCAACAGCAGACATTAGACATTTAATTCTTGCATGCTTAGATGAGCAAAGGCTGCACAAAACCCATGCTGACAGAACATCTACTGTCTGGCCTTGATTCACCTCACCCAAACTGCATCAAACCTCAGGAGTGTCATCTTGACGATACCACGGTGATACAGAAGGAGTATTTTCCCAAACTTAAGTAAGAACATTGCCTGTGACTAGTTCCAGCACAGGGCAGTGGCCACTGCAACGTCCAGTAGCGGTACCTGACATGAACTGCTCAGTTTCTCATCTTGTACCGTCCAGCTGGGACCAGAGTGAATACGACAACTTTTGGTCAGCTGCATTCACTGGGTAGCTGCGTGCACACAAACATTCAAACAAGAAAATTCGCTGCTTTTCTTTTTATTGCAATAGAAAAAAAAAACCCACACCCCACAAATAAATCAAAACATCACTTTCTGCCTAAAGACATTATTAACAATTTTTAAATGGCACAGGGGAACCCCAGCAATACAAGACAGCATAATAAGTGTGGGCAAAAGGGTTCTGTTACCTTTTAGAAGTTCAGTTTCCCTGCCCCTTTCTCAATCAGCTGGCTGAAGTTCGTCACCTATATACATTTACATACAGTTCTCAGTCTACTTTTTATTCCTAGAGTAGGTATGGCTGGGTGGAATGTCGGGGGCACAGTCCTGCAATATACACATAACTATCTTTGGAGAAAAAGGGTTTCTGAAGAGGTGTATAGGGATCTCCTTACCCAGTAAGACCAAGCAAACAGGATTCCTTCCTACAGTTCTTTTGCCACAAAACTCAGAGTAGGTCCTGAGCTCAGGAGAACCTCCAGGAGCTCTTTGGCTATTGCGCGCAGTGTATGGCCAAGTGAAATTTTACCCAGTGACCTAAAAGTAGCAACATGATCTCTGCAAAGCGGCTGCTCAGGAGGGGAAGAGGCAGATTGCAAAAGGCATGGGGTGAACACCTCCCTTTTCTTTCCTGCCTCCTGAGAGGATGTTAAAAGCCCTGAAGTAGGCAGCTGAGCAGAAACCAGGCTCAGGACCTCTAACGTGGCAGACATATAGTGTTTATCCTCACCGTGCAAGAGTGTGGGGCAGAAACCGTGGCACCAGCACTTTCACCGCAGGCAGCTGCGCCCGAACTGAGAGTTTGCTGAAAGAGAAGCACCCACAGCTGTGCTGCTTCCAGGTACCACACTAGGACACCTACATGTTGGGCTGTGCGGTATTGGCTTGAGTATACCTGCTCGACTGAGGAAGCTCCAAGATCTCTAACAAGCTACAACATTTTGTGGCACAGTCACGTGTGTATTAAGATGAGAGACTGGCTACTCTTCACAGAATAGGTATGGCAAAAGACTAAAGACGATACACATACTAAACAGGAAAATTAAGCTATGGCTTAGCAGAACACACACACTTAGCAATCCCTCCTCCAGGAGCACCAAGAGGCATTCATAAATGATTTACCATAGAACGCTTTCTGCAAATAGGACATTTTGAGGGGAAAAGGTTGAAAGCTTTTGTATTAACCAATCTGTACTAACTGCTACAGCTGTCTCCACGTCCAGTCCATCAAATTAAATGCTTACGGAGAAGTTGATGGCACAAATGGAGAACAACAAGGAAAAAAAAAAATAAATCTGGGCTGCAAGGGTCATTGCTGTGCACTGAGAGCAAGTGCACACAAAACTGCAAAATGGACTGACAGTATCCTGTTTCCCTTTGTGTACCCACAAAGTGCACGGCAACAGAGTATTTCACAGAGTGACTAAATTGCAGTTTTCCTCCATCTCATCCTTTCAAAAACATGAACCATTACAGTCCACACTAAGCAACAGCATGAGAAACAAACTGTATTATTCTAGGAGAGGGAGGGCAGCAGAGGAAAGGCATCTCCTTTGGGTACACAGGAAGTTTCCAGGGCAGGAAGTTTGAGACGCAGGACTGAACTTGCAGA
Source organism: Apaloderma vittatum (assembly GCF_000703405.1). Classification (NCBI taxonomy): domain Eukaryota; kingdom Metazoa; phylum Chordata; class Aves; order Trogoniformes; family Trogonidae; genus Apaloderma; species Apaloderma vittatum. The sequence continues at coordinate 5,135 of NW_009716128.1, forward strand.
AATACTTCTTCACAACAAAGCACTAGACAAGGGGCTGTACATTTGCATAGATGCTTTTTCAGCAGCATCTGGGATGTGCAATTCCCATTTATTGAGCATCAGCAACGTTTTGGGGTTTGTCTAATGTCTTTCTTCTGTTCTTTCTTAAATGCAACTGCTACAAAGTCATTCAGGAAAACAGTGTATAGACATGTATGAAAAGAAATCAGTGAGCCTGTTCCTTCATTTCCCTCATCTTTTCCCACTGCAAATAATTGCAAAGCTGCAAGAATCTTAAACTACAAGATGCAGTATTGATACAACCTAATGTCAATCTAAGGACAGGACTGCTTCTGCAGGTATCCCAATAAATTCAATTGGTTCCATAGAAAAGACTAATTTTACTCTTCCTCATTTTCTTTACACTTGGAAAGACCCACCACCTGTTTCTCTTACATTTAAGCAGTGATGTGCCTGACTGCTTTGCAAAGGACAGGAATATCAAAGAAAGTTAGAACTCCTACTGTGTCTGCAACTAGATATAGATGGCAGAATCGGTCCACCTTTTATTACTATGCAGTTGCCATACTATTCCTGCCTTACTGTGCTGTAACTCCGTCTTGGTAAGAGAAAACCCAAACAAACCAGCTCTTACGTAAATGCAAATAGTTAACAAGTTTCTGTCTATCTGCTGATAAGCTTATATACAAGAAAAGGAAATATTTCACTTCATTTGAAATTTGTTTCCACCACGTCTGCCCATGCAATTCTGTTCTTTCAGCTGGTTTTTTTCTGTAACTCTTGGATCTACCATTATAAGGCTCTTGGTAACCTTCAGTTCCAGGCTCCCTCTCACACACCATTAGTCCCATCAAAAGTTTTGATTTCCAAGTGGGATACTGACACACAGCTCAGCTTGATCACCTTTCCCATGTAGCTGTGCCACTGCAAATATTCTAACCATATCAGTTCAGCTTTTCTTCTCAGCAAATAACATAACGTCAATGAAATATGCAGAAGACATTTTCATTTCCTAGGCTACCAGTATTTCCTTTGTCTTTCTGATAGACTTCAGCAAATACCCCCATAGTATATGCAGTGACAGGAGAAAGTGATGTGAGCCTGCAAGGGATGGCTAGGACACCCACTTATTTACTCCAAATTGTGTAATGGGCCCTTGCATGCTCATGGAATGAATTCCTACTTACCAGCACAGGAGTTACTTAAAAAGTGTCTGCCTACTTGGACAAGACAACTTTTAGAAATTAGTATAATACTATTAGAAATTATGGCAATCTTTTTGGTAGCATTGTCTTACATGCACCCTGATAAATCCTCTCCCTAGGAAATTTTAAAACTTGTCTTGTACTTCCACAGAGTTAATTCAGATGGGAAATTATAAAATAGAAATCTTGTAGATTCATATTTAAAAAGGAAGAGGCCTGGTGAGGCTGGGCACACTGGGTCACTCCTGTTAGCTCTGTCCATTATGGCTGCTGAAGGTATTTCCTCCGGATGGCTGGACCTGGACGGAGGCCAGGAGGGGCCTTAAAGCTTGTCCAAAAGGTCTGAGAAAGTAAAGAAACGAACATCTCAGAAAGCTTACTTGATGAGCAACTTTTCCCATTTACTACTGAAGCGTGCTCACTTCCTAGAATGCAATCCAATATTGTAGAAACAAATTTGCAGACCAGATTTTAGTAATTCATTCTACTTCGGTGTGCGAATAAAAATCCCTGTTGTGCAACTGCAGTGCTCCATGAAGTACCTCATCAACAATAAAGACTGCTAGAAGAATAGCCTTGAGCTCCCCTATAATGGTTCAACGCTCAGAATAAATTTCTGTTACAATCCGTAGCACCCAGTTTATCTTTTAATAGGACTCACTGTTACAGACTTTATCTGACTTGGAGAGATTTGAAGCACTGAGAGCTCAGTGTAAGAGACATGTCTCCCAAATAATGTGGCACACCTTTGTTATGAGAAATAAGACCTGAAGGATGGAGCTCAAATCATCCCACTAGGATCCTTACTAGCTGAGAGTTTTAGAAAAAAAGTTGAGTTGAACTACCAGGTAAGAATTCTTCATTTCCTCTTTTTCTGTCCAGTCCTAGCTTTAAAACTGCAGTGTTAATTTTAAAATCACATCTTCCCTGCCCTTTCACAAGCAAAGCTGACATCTCAACTGCAATTACAGTGCTTAGAGTAAGAGAGGTGACCTTCAAAAGATTCTGATTTCCAAAGGCAAAAAACCCTTAAACCATTTTCTGAAACTTTCTGTGTTTGCCTGATCACATATAAGAGACCACCATGAAAAACTTGCCTCAGTTAAAGGCAAGAAGAGCAACCTTCTCCTGTCTTAGTAACGCCAGCACCAGTCAGCACTTGTACAGTGTTGTAAGCGTTGAAGTAAAGCAAAGAGCATCCTCTCCGTAACCTTAGGCTGGTTTTTCAGAGAGAGCCAGCAGAAACTGGTACCGTTGGCTCTGCCAAATGTTTAAGCATCAGCATGAAGCAATATGCTACAGAGAGGAGGGGCGTGCATACTCACGTGGCAAGAATTTCGTCTGGAAGGTCAGTGATGTAGGAAGGGATTTTTCTTCCTGTCAGGAACTGTGCCACTTCATTACTGAAGGTGTTACAGTTATGTTCCAAGAGGTTATAACACTCACTTCTGCGCCACAGAAAAGGAATTGAAGCACAAAAAGACAGACTTATCAATAAATCTAACAAGCAGAAAAAACTTAGATATGAAGAATATCTCCTTATATCAGCACTTTTTTTCCTGCAAGGAAAATACAGACATCGATTCACCTTCAAATGCAATTGAATCAGGGTGGAAAATGAAATGTCTCTGCATCACTGAATTTATATAATATTTATTTGGAGGATAAGTGAGGTCAGGTTTCTTCAATTAAAACCACAGAAGAAATAACGAGAAATCACAGGAACTACTGACATTGAAATATAGTGAGAACACTATGCTGCTGTTTCCTATTCTTGTGAGGAGTAGACCGGACTCTTTAACAGTCAAGACGTTGCTTTCACTGAGCTGAAAGCTGGCAGCTTTACTACAACGCTTCACCTATGACTCATGGGGCCAAGCACTACTTACTGAAATATTTCATATAGTGCCTTCACTTTCCCTGGTGATTCTCTCAAAGGCATTTCAAGCATTATTCCATCTTACAAACAACAGCGTGAAAGACTTCCTGACAGAACACTTTCCCAGCCCAGCTCAAGGCTGGTACACCAGAGGATTACCTAGCTGGTAGCTCCTTCTGTATTGGTGCATCAGTTACAGTTTCATATTTCGTGAGCAGCAAATAATACACTAAACAGACAAAGCTCTGCAAGCAGGACTGGTTTCAAAACACCTTCCTCCATTCTGCACCCCTTTCCCTAAAGGCTCTTTTTGTCATACAGATTTTATAGTACAAGTTGTTACTTACCTGAACATAGATTGCCCCAAAGAGGAAAGATATTCCAGAAAAATTTCTTCAGTGACTTCGGTGTTCCCCAAGTCAATAACTGAGTCTGGGGGTCCAAGAATTGTCCCTCCCTGTAAAATTTAACAATCAGAAGACAACGTTAAATGGACAAACTGAATTCTTCTGGAGGAATCTACTGAATAGAGCTATTGTAGCTTGTCCAGGCACAAAAGGAGAAACTTTTGGTTCATTTGTCAAGCAAAAAGCCCTACTGGCCTCCTCTGTTCTGCACTCAGAGAATGAGAAGTAACACACAATTTACATTTCAGCTTGTATACTTGGCTCTTTGAGCTGAAAGCTCTACGGTATGGCAAAACTCTGCTTTGGAAGAAAGGCCTATCAGTTTTGCCTCTCCAAGAACAGGAAGGTCTGACAAAGCATCAGGATTTATTTTTTAAAAAAATTTTAAAAAGGATGCCTGGACTTGCCAAATCTGCACGTAAAACTTACTGATACAGAATCGGACAAGGTGTCACTCTGGCAATGCAGCTGCAGAGGGTGTCTTGGATAAATGGACTCTACCAGCAGAAGCAACCCCCGACCTGTGTTTAATTGGGCTTATACCCACTGTCCATGCTCCCTCTTCCTCAGATGCCCTGGGCAACTACAGCAAGCAGCCACAACTGGCTGAATTCAGAAGCCTCTTGCTGCTTTTGTAAGACACAAGCAATTCTCATCAGGTAACCTTATCACAAAATTATCTTACCAGATAAAAAAGTTTAACTTACAGGTGGGCAGCTGGAGATTCCTCCAGCACCATAGTAGAACTCATCCTTATGGACTATTATGGAGGTGTGCCTGCCACAGAAAACAAAAAAGTGGTGAAACAAAGGAAATATTTAATCTAGTGCATAAATTACTGATAAATTTATGTGTACAGGGACATCATGAAGTGAATAACTGAAAGAAAGGTCAATGTATTACTGTGAGTAGGAACAGGATCTGCTAGGAGATGAATGGATATGGAAGCAATGAGTATCAAGCCTGCTGTAACTCCATAAGCAGTTGGGAAAGAACTCAGCTAGATGCCCAAGCATGAAGAAACACGGGGACAGAGGGACTTCCACACCAGTACGAGATCTCCAGCTGCCTCTTTCAGCTAAAGGGTGGAGGGTGAAATCATAGTGAAGTGATAGAGAGACAGAGTTGCCAGACGTGCATGCCGGATAGACACTGACTGAGAAGAACAGATGATCACTGGAGATGGATCGAGAGAGGAAAATGGATGAACAAGGGGTTGGGGCTTTTTTTTTTTTTTGCCTTAAAATAATAAAAAACCCTCTTGATAGGATTATTGCAAACTGCAAGGTGTTTTGTAACAGAATGTAACCACTGCTGTTACATGCCAGAAGGTCTGATTCTGTAACACCTTCTTCCCACCTACTCTTTTACTATCATGTTTAGTCATGCCTGCAAGTAGAAGGTAAAGTGCTTGAGACAACATCTTATTCTTGAAAAAGTGCACAAAAATACCACAACTACCACAAACGTTTTTTTTTTCATGGGGTTCGCTGAGCTTTGAATGGAGAAGTTTAAGCAGCACCTGACTGTAGATCATCTTATTGTACATCAATCTGTAGTCAGGAACAAAAAGTGCCTTCGTCTCTCATCAGTACCACAATGTTCTTAAGATCTGAAGCATGTATAATCTCATATTGAAAATACTTCCTACACTACGAAGTGTTCAACACACAGTATGCAATTTAAATCTAGTCACTTACCAGATGCCATCCAGCTGTTTCCCTGTATGCAGAGAAAAGAAAAGTTATTAGCAATGCACTTTCCAGATTTCAGCCTACTTTCTGTCACTTAGGAACCATGCTTATTATTTCATCGTGACAGTAATACCAAAGATTTCATCCCAGAGTTGCTTCTAAAGAAACAGAATACCTTTCTTTCAAATTAACTACTCTGTCCACACTAGTGCTGTATTTTTGACTCCTGCATGCAGAGGTGGCAATGCCATCCTATCCTTCTTACCTTCCTTGGGCTTTTGTCTACAGACCAAGAAAAGAAACTTCTTCCCAAAATCAGAGTCTTCAGTAAGGACCAGAGGAGTTGAATTTTACACTGACTTCATAACTGCAGGCAGTTAGCCAGCACAGAATATTCAGATTTCTTTAACTGATGAGTGATCTGTTTTGAACACACCATCTAAGGTGATAGTGTCTATTCCGCTGTTTACTCCTTTCCCTCCCTCCTCCTGCCCTTAAAAAATTAACACCCTAAGTAGCAGTTGGTGGGAAGAAGTTCAGGGTTGAAACGTATAGAAGTTATAAAACTGTGTGTTTTGTAGAACACCGCAGGAAAGACTCACTTCAGGTACCACTAAACTGATAATATCATTGCGCATGACAGAAAATGTGCCTTCTGAAATGCTTTTCCAGTTCCCTAGAAGTGGGAAACCTCTGTGTTCATGGCAGGATCTCAAGAACGAACCTCTCTCGAAAGAGTCACCAGCTGTTACTGTTCTATGCTCAATTTTATCTATCCTAACCTAAAAGCTTGGTCTCTAGTGTCGTAACCCTTTGTAAACCTATAGGCAGCAAGAGCACGCTATGACCGAAGCACTACCACTTTATTTTGCTAAACAAGGTGCACGACACCCAGAGAAGTGGATTTAGAACAGAAAAGCTGTGTGCATACCAACATTTGGTATTCTCCTGAACCCAAGCAGCAGGCTGAGTGCTCCTCTGCCATAGCTTCTGCTTGCTTGCCACAGGCTCCTGATCCTTTTAGTCAGCCTCCACAGGTAAGCGCTCTGGCGCAGTGGACCACTTCCCACACCACCATCCTTTGCATCCAAGCAGCACCTCTTCCAAGATGTTCTGTTATTACTGCACAACTTCTAAATACCGGAATGTGATGATCTGCTAAAGTCATCTGCATTTTTATCTATCAGCTGGATAAAACCCACTGTAAATGTGATTAAAAGAAAAAGCCACCTGAACATGAGAGGCCCTGTCCTAGTAAAAATTCGTTCAGAAAGCTAACTGAAGAGCTAACCATCGGCCAACAGGCTTTGCTCTGGTTTGGACACCATCTCTTTCCATCACCCCAGCCTCTGGTCTCCCAAAGCTAGCCACAGACCTTCTTGCTTCCTGAATTCCCATCTGTTATATCTACATATTATCCTCCTCCTTCAAACACAGTCTCAGGGCTGTGGTCTTCTAATGTCTTGGTCAAATGCTTGTAACATTCAGGCTTTTCTTAGGTATCTTGAGGGCCACTGCCTTAATTGACCTTAACTTAGGATTTGGCTACATCCCTCATCACACTATCAGCCTTGCCTCTCCCTAGCAACTATTCCACCAGTCACCCTGCTTGTATTCCTGCAGCTTATGATGCTGAAAGCTTTGCAAAGGTTGGAATCAGATGATCAGAATCACAATAAATTATTCCACTCTTAAAAAAAAAAAAAAAAAGGCAGCTTGGTAAAAACAAAGCTCAGTTCAGTTGCATTCTCCTGCTCTTTCCCCATGATGCCCAAAGAGGAGGCAGAACATTACACACTAGGCCCAGTTTGTCTAACATGGGCCTAAAGCCAAGGAGTAGTTTGACAGAGCAATATTTCAGCCTCCAGGATGCTGGCTTCTCTGCTGGAACTTTAGGGCTTGCTCTTCTTGTGCTGGTGTCCAGATTGATACCTCGTGTGGTAGCAGGGACAGGGTACATTGTTCCAGGCCACGAGGTACCAGGAAATTTCCTGTGGAAAGATTCTCCAGTTGTCCTTACTTAGATCAGTGCCCCAGCAGCCTAGAGTGAGGCTTCTCCCCTTCTATACGCAGAGGGCCTTGGGACATTTATCCCTTCTTACTCCTCTGTCAGGGCAGCTTTGGTCTGTGAGTGCCAGGAGTGAGGTGAATGAAGGGAACAAAACTGGTGAGGATAATCCTTCAAGACTTTTGAGAAAGGATGTTTATGTGCCCAGATAAGGAATAACAATAAGGAATAAACAACTACCATATTTTGCTGAAGCAAAACAGGTACAGAGACAGATAGCCACTTCAGGCAAGGGTCGTGTAAGAGTGGAGGCAGGGAAAAGCCTGTTGTGACAATAGAGACACCAGTTGAAGCAAGCACATGCAGTTTTGAAGTAGGTGGACTGATCTGTCACTACCATGGATCCCAGCCAGGCAGCAAGCATATTCACTAACAACCTGTTGCACAGAAATGTAGGCGTGGAGTAGGATGAAAGCCAAAAGACAGTGGCAATGATGAGACAAGTCGGGCAGCGTGTTGCAACATCTCAGGAACATTTGCTGCCCCTTTACAGTGTCCCACACTGCTGAGCTCCTCGATCCTCTCGCCCTCGCTCCACACGTTCCCCATCAGAGATTTCACCTTGTGCTCTAGAGCTGCCACAAACCAGCGACACTGCAGCTCATCACAACACGTGAGGCAGGGTACAGTGCACTGCCATAACTTTAGCAGCTGGCCTACCACAGGCTCTACCGCTTGGCTTTACGTAGTTAGTGTTCCGCATGTCTATTAATAAACTACTACACATTTGTTCACAATAAATCACTGTTTTCCACTACAAATTTGAACTTTAGCCTCCAGGGCAGAGAAACAAACTGTTTCAACAGCAATGCATAGTAGAATGGTATCTGTCCTTTTGCACGCTAAAAGGAAGAAAGAACATTTTTGTATTTACTTTCACACACATTGCCAGCAAACAACAATGAAAGGCTTTCCACAAAGTTGCCACTTTGCACCTAGATACTGTATGCCCATCAGAGAATTATAGCAGAGGCTAACAACATTACAGGTGTTGCTAGGAACCTGCTAAGGCAATTACAACATCCTCTTGAAAAGACTGTCGCAGTAAAGGCTACCACATGTTGGGCTGCTATAGCAAGACTGCAGCCAGTAGCTCAAGGGAGGTGACTCTTTGCACTTATTCAATACTTATGAGACCACATCTGGAGTGTCATGTCCACTTCTGGATTCCCCCTAGCACAAAGAACACTGACATTCTGCACTGGAGCACTGGCTGTATGGAAAGTGGATGAAAGAACTGGTCTGCTCAGCCTTAAGAAGAGAAGGTCAGGAGTCCTTAATGCTGTCTACAACTTCCTAGTGGGTATGGAAAAAAGGGAAGCTTGTTCTGCCCTGATGTGCATAGTGAAAGGCAATAGGTGCTAGTTGGAAAAGTGGAAATTCCCAACTTGGTAAGAGGAGGAAAAAAAAAAAATAGCATGAAGATGGTCAAACACTGCGGCAGAGGTCCAGAAAGTATGTGGGATTTTCATCCTTGGAGATACTCAGAAGTCAGCTGCCCAGCGCCCTGAAGAGGCTGCTCTCGCTGGATCTACCTTGAGCAGCACCTCCCACAGGGCCTTTTCCACCAATGCAATTCTTTGTATGAACAAAACCCAAACAGAGTTCAGGGAAGGGACTTTGCATCACACTGCAGTTCAACCCTGGGGGACTCCTCTCCAGCTGTCACACACGAAATCCATTGCCAACAGCAGGCAGCAACTGCCAGAGCAATAACAGAACAGCTCTCAGCAAGCAGAGCTGCCTATTTTAACAAGATTGATCTGCCTGAGGCTGCTCAGTTGAGTGAGTTTGTGCCCCATACTGGTCCTAATGGAGCTGCTGACCTGCTATTTTCGCTTGGGTCCTGTAAGACATTAACCAGGCTAGCACTGTGGAAAACACGTGCCAGATCTGCAGCACTGATGACAATATGGCATCCATATCCACGATAACTGTCCAGCCTGCTGCACACAGAATAAATTCCCTTTCTGCCACTGGTGGACTGTGCTCAGAGGCAGCGCAAGCCTCTCCAATGACAACGCGGTTGAGGAATCCCATGCCTAAGGAACCTGCCTTTATTGGACACATTTGCATCACCTAGAGACATCCAAGGCCAAGAACTTTCAGTATACTGCTGCAGTTTCCCATGCTGCACAGCTGGCTGTTGTCATCTCAACTCTAAACTGACTGACAGAAGAATAAGCCAATGGCCACCAGCCGCTGCAGAACTTGGCAGCTCCCCTTCCTGCTGCTCAGTGTTGTGTGTCTGTTGCATCATGTAAGAGGTTTTGTACGGCTTGGGGAAAAAAAAAACCCAACACCATAGAAGGCCAAGCTTGCCATGGAGTCTCCTCAAATCATCCTACAGTGCGGTGGAGTTTACACCCTGTACTCAGCTGAGTGGTCTAGAAGAAGGGATTGCAAATACCATCTGGGATACTGGCAGACATCATTGAGTTTCATGCTCTTCCACTCCCTGCCGCAACACTCCAAACTCTCACAGCACACTGCAATGGGGACAGAACTATACGCTGGTGCTGCCCCCAAACTCAACACCTTTACTCATAACCTAAGGCCATCTATAACCATATGGAAAAGTCTGATTCCTCAGTAATTTCCATCTAAGCTGCAAAAGCCTTTAAATTGCAGGCATTCACATTCACTCAATACCTACAGCAAAGCTAATCCAAATGAAGCAGATGCAAATAATACAGAACTGGAATGCTCTGATGGGATGATAGTCTTGGGCATCTACTGTTCATCGTGGAACAGGAACAGCAAGAGGGCTGAAGAGTTTAAATATTTCAGGGACAGAGTGCTGTTGAGCAGGAAAGGATGTTGCAAACTTAGATGTACTTAATCGTACAACAATTAGTGCACATGGTCAAGTTACCAGGTATCAGCTGTCCCACAGTAATCGCCTGAGTGCAAGCTCAGCCTGAGGCAAATGGGAAGCAATTCAGCTTAATCTGACCCACTTCCATTACGAGCCAATGATTGTCACAGACCACAGACACGAATGTTACTGTGTTATATCTGTGAGAGTTTAGGGTGATAGTTTGCCAGTCTTCAGAAACTTGATCATATACCTGATCTTTAAGTGGTTGTTTTCTGGGGTTTTTTTATATGGATCTTTCCTGGAAATACTCACTTAAACTCAGGAGGGAATGTCAGTTTGTCATACATCTGTATGCTTAAACATCTCAAAGATTCACATTGTTTGAATGAGGCAGAGTATCAGGTAAATACCAGTTTTGGAGGTTTTTTTATCTGCTGCTATTTTTCTGTATGATATTAATGGCTCAAATACTTTCATTGTGTTTACATGAGCCAGAAACCTATGAGAAAAAATAAACATTCAAATGCATTACACAATTTCAGGACTGTCAGCTTAACTACAGGAATGTGGAGAATGAAGTAGTCACGTTTGTTTGTTGTACAACTGATTCAGGAGACTGTCACTGTAAAGATATGAGTGTATTTTGAAAGAAGCAAGCAAGCCTGTGTAATTGTAGAATAGAATCAAACGGGATTACTTCCATGCTCAGATATATCTGGAAGGCCAAGCAGAAGGGAGATTAGGTGCTCACCAGTCTACTTTACTTGCACAGCTAATTCTTCAGTCTTGGGGGCCACGTGATGTAGCTTATTCCTGTGCATTTTAATTATCAAATGAAAGTGGCATTTTTATACTAATTCCAGTTATTAGACTGAAGGGCAGAAGAGTTTTAAGAAGAAATTACAGAAGGAGATGGGCACTTAGTTTACCCCATTCAGAGCTTAGACCATCCATCCCTGAGCACAAGAACACCACCTGTTCCTGAGATGCAAAGAAATAATAGGAAGCTTAGTATTTTTAACATATCTATGCTCTGCAACAGATATCAGAACCCCAGAAGACTTTAAAAGACCTCAAAAATAATGTGCTAGTCTCCTGCGGAACTGTAAGCAATATAATTTGGTCAACCAGTGCGGGTATTTCTAGCAGGGCTTTGCTTTGCATATTTTTGCAATTATCTTCGGGCCAATCCAGTAAGATTCCTGCCCTTTTTGAATTGAAAATTACCCTAATTAGTCAAGCACTTTCTCCTATGTGATACCCAGGGTGCTCAGTGAAAGCAAAGAAACCAATAGAGAGGGAGGAACCTGCTTCAGCTCCTTTCTCGTTGAGGCACCTAGAGAAACCAAGAAGTGGGCTAGACTCAGGGAGGGCAATGCACTTGACTTTCACGAAACCCCTAGCAAATGCTCTGGAGCAAAGCTGATGGAATCTCACGCTGCAGCAATTCAAAACTCTTCAGAACCAGTGGAGGAGAAGCAGAGTAATGTGCACGGTCTGGAAAAAAGGAACAAAGCAGAAGGTACCTTCTTTTAGCAGCTACTTTAGCTCTGATTCCTTCTGTTAGGTTATGTCCCTAACGCTGAATGCATCACTTAAAAATTACAAGCGATACATACTGCCAGTCAACTCACCGTTAATTTATACTACACCAAACCAACGCTGCTGTGATAAATTAACTTCCTGTCCATTCTGTGAGTTGCATGAGCACTAACCTCAGTTACAGGACAGGAGAACTCCGAGAGCTACAAGGTATTTTTCTTTCAGCTCGTGATCCAATAGGATCTTCCTCAAAGACTTCTCTGCCTTTGGACATGTACTTCAAAATCAGTGCTACAAGATGAACTATTCTGTTTTTTTCTCTACCCTCCACAGAATGAAGTGGATTATGTTTTCTGACTTGAAAACAGAAATCTCATTGCATTCAGATTGACATATTATTGTTAGATCATGCAGCTGGACAGACAAATGTAGTCTCAAAGACTGAGAATGAGGGAAGAGAGGGGAAACAGCATCTGTAGAGAATGTAGAGCAACAGCACGCAGAATTAAACATGCGGCTTCTGATATCAAAGGCAACTGAACTACAGTATTTGGTCATGTAAACTTCAAAAATATTCACTAAAATAATCATTTGGGTAGAAAAAAGAGTAAACCTGCCAAGAGAAGGAAAGCTGTGCCCAAGGGGCATAACTAAGTCACTCGAAAGCCTGCTGTGAACAGTGCTGTATGGCTCTGCCTTCCAGGCTCATCATTCAACAACAATGGAAAGAACTGATATTGAAAACGTTAGGATAATGTTTAGTAGTGAGAGCTGATCCTTGAATGACATAATCCACCATACCTCCGGATCCTCCTAGCAAAACTGAAGACGCCATGTGGTGATGCTCTCACACTGGCCAGCCCCATGTGAAAGGATTCACCCCCTTTGGAAGGTGGATCCAAGCTTCTGTTTCTGAGCATGCTAGAAATTGTTTTTAGCACAATCAATCATTTTATTTGTTTCTTCTCTCTAAAACACATGTATCAACACAAGCGATGCTACAGAATCATCAGTCAAAGCAAAAGCCTTGTTTCAGTCAAACTTGGCATTTGTGTAAAGAACACTAGAAGCAGAGATGACAAATGGTTAGCACCTAAGAAATCTTCTCTTCAATTTCTATGACTTTGCCTGATGGCATACAGTTTATGAACACCATTGAGAAACAAACGGAAAAAGAGCTATTGACAATTTAAAAGATGATGTACAGAGAAGTAGCAACATTTTTTGTTGTTCTTCAAGAAAAGAAAAGATGTGTACATGAGGCAAGAAGTGTATCCTCTCCATCACTCTGCTCTTGGGGAGGTTTCTAAAAGAATCTGAAGCCAAGTGTAAATACACAGAAGATATCTAATTTGAAAGAATAAAGGAACAAATATTGGTTCGTTTTATGGGTAGTCCAGTCACTGGATCCACATAATCTCAAATACTCTGCAGTCTGCATTGTCACTGTGACCAAGCAGGCCTAGTTGGCCCTGTTCCACAAACACGTTTGAACTCAGCAAGTTACCAGGCAATACAACGGAGTAACACTTTCCACACTACTGAGACACATTCCGATTTTAAGTTTTCCTTTTCATTACTCCTAGAAATTTAGCACCAAACTGTATCACAAACATAAAGTTTTTAAGTTGCTGTTTAGATAGCACAAAAAGCATTAAAAATGAAGTCATAGACTAAGTGTTTTTATATGGAAGTTCAGAAAGCTACAAGATCCCAAGACTGACTTGGTGGGTAAGAAGAGAGCTAAAAAGTCTTCGCTTGATCTATGTGAAGACTTGCATAGAGATACATAGAACGATCACCGATTTCTACCCAAGTCTCTGCCTGGACCACACTTTGAAACAAGATTGGTTAAACGCCACTCACCTCAAATACAGGTAAATCATGCACACACATAATCTGTATCTTAAGATTTACAACTCTTAGCACAAGATAAAACTCAGCTATTATGAACTAATAAGTGAAAAAGTTAATTCCCCGAGGGCTACAACAGAAGCAACTCTGACCACACAACAAGTTTTGAGGTTATCTCCTAAAGTTCTTGCTGTCTGGCTAACAGAGTACATCACATACGATCTCTAAAAAGTTTTCTTCTCCACTTTGCAAACCCATCATCGATGTGTAGGAAATCTCATGCTAGAACTATTTAGACTTTCATTTTAAGCTTTCAGGAAGCACAGAATCTCCTCATAGGACAGATAAGTGAAATAAATGCCAGCAAACTGTAAACCAAGATTACACGGAACCATCTGTTCAGACACTAAGCCTGTCGGGAAGTCTCATCTCGTACAGACTGCTGGTCTGACACAGGCTGGAGTTTACACGTAACAGGTACAAAACACTCTCTCATTGTGTGCCTAATTCACAATTCCAAAACTTCAACCAAACCCCAAGTCTCCTTTGCATCCCCAGTCCAAGGTTCACGAGGAAACGGGCATGTTCTTGACAAAATACTTGCCTAACTTTTACGAAGTCTCTGGAAGGGGGTGGCTAGGGGCTCATCACGGGCCCTGCAACACTTTGCCCAGTCCAGCCCCCCCCCAGCGTGGAGCCCTTTGAACCCGCTGACCTCGTGAACAGCAGGCTCATCCCCCGGCCAGGTGTTACAACAGTCCGGGGCGTCGGGAACTGACCCTGCCCTTGCTGCATGGGCTTGGTAACACTTTCTATTCGCTAAATCACGCCAACGTAG
>NW_009716129.1:0-579 GCF_000703405.1 Apaloderma vittatum
CTTTGTTTATATATATTTTATACTGTTTATATTTATACATATTTACATCTTTATATATTTATATATATTTACATCTATGTAAATATATGTTCATATGTGTGTCTACTAGTGTGTGCATATGTAGACACACACGGTGTCTGTTACTTTGCGTGTGTGCATGTACACACACACGGGGGTGTCAGTAATTTTATATGTGTGTGCACACATATGCACATGTAGTGTGGCCTGTTTATATAAGCATCAGTGTCCGTATGTCCATACACAGCGGTGCCTGTTACTGTATGTACACATGCATGTATGTATATACACGTATGTGTGTATATGTGTATATATGTATGTGTGTATATATATGCGCACAGGGGTGTCAGGAAGTGTGTGTATGCATATATATACACACACAAATATTTCCCTGTATATGTATATTTACATGTGTGTGCATACATGTATATACACACACACCTGCAATACACCGACACCCACAGCGGGGTGTCAGGAAATGTCTATGTGTGTATTTATGTCACCACAGCGCAGGTGACAGCATGGGAAGGGGGTGCCAGCCCCACCGCCTGTGATTTAAAC
>NW_009716129.1:625-960 GCF_000703405.1 Apaloderma vittatum
TGACTCAACAGAAGACGATGAGAAATATTGTTGGAAACGCTGCTGGAATGATTAGCGATGCTCCAGAACAAAAAGTCCTGCCTTTGGCTGAAGCCGAGGAAAACACTGACATCTGGTTATTGCTTCGAGAAGCATCTGATAAGGTATTTGGTCTTTTAACTATTTTCTTCCATAAAAACTCCTTGGAATATATAGCAGCTCATATATGTGTCTCTCAAAAAGCGTGTCCGAGATTCCTCATCAAGGCCAATTAAAGGATGATCACCTGGAGATCATTTTAAAACCACAGGAAGAACCACCTCTGTTTCGATCAAATCTTTACTTGTACTTCAGCA
>NW_009716129.1:990-3523 GCF_000703405.1 Apaloderma vittatum
GTTGATGCGAGATGTAAAAGCTAACTTTGGGACAGCAGGGGTACAGAACAGGACGTGTCCCCGCCCTGCACCCCGCCTGCTGTCCCCATGGGGGGGGTGACGTGGGGCAGGGCAACATCCCTGCAAGTCACTCCGCAAACACGGACCACCCAGCGACCAGTGCACATCATCTTTTATTCACAAAAGCTGTAAAAATAAGCTCTAAACCATTTCTGAGTTTGGCTTCTGCAGACAGAGACTAATAAACCAGACATTGGCAAGGAGGAGGGGGGTGACGATCCTGCGTGTGACTGCAGCAACGTGCCAGCAGCCCCGAGAGAAACGGGGCTCAGGCACCCGGGGAAGCCAGAGCATTTCCAGCAGAGCCGAGAGGTCAGATGTGCTCCCGCCGAGGAAGAGCCGCCTGTGAGGTGAGGAAGCACAAGCTCTGCCATCGCCCAGGCCCTTCTTGCTGCTCTTCAAACGAAGGCTCAGCTCATGGTCACCAGAGAGTCCCCAAAAGCACGTCAAGGCAGAGATGTTCCACTGCAGACATCCCACCAAGCAGAGGGACAGCACTGGTGAGGTTTTAGCACAATTTTGTGTCTGGCGAGGGAAGATGGAAGCACTCCCGGGGAGGCATGGCACAGGCTACTGGTTTGGCTGTCCCTCCCCAGAACCGAACTCTAGTTTGGCGTGGAGACACCCGCTGCTATCGTGTGGGAACAAAGAACCGAAGCTGGGAGCGCCCTGACGGCATTTGGGGCTCCTGGGGGAACAGCTCGCTCTTCAGGAGGCTCGGCCACGTCCCAGCATGGGGCTGGGGGCAGCTCCTGCTCCCCATGGAGCTCCTGGCCTTTGGCCGAGGGCGTCACAGCATGCGAGTCACCACCATGGTGAGGAAGTCCTCGTAGCTCAGCCGCACGTTGCCCACCAGCCCCGTGTCCTTCTCGCGGAAGGCGTCGGTCGTGCTCTGG
Source organism: Apaloderma vittatum (assembly GCF_000703405.1). Lineage (NCBI taxonomy): Eukaryota > Metazoa > Chordata > Aves > Trogoniformes > Trogonidae > Apaloderma > Apaloderma vittatum. The sequence continues at coordinate 1,947 of NW_009716129.1, forward strand.
AGCTGCATGCAGATCTGGATGAAGCGGTCGAGCTGGATGCTGGGGTTGGAGGATCGCTGGGCGTAGCGGGCCAGTAGCAGTTGGCTAAACTGGGGGCTTAGGTTATAGCCCATCTGGGAGAAAGCTGGGAGCAACAACACTCGGATTAAACCTTCCTGACAGGAAGAACGACTGCACCTTCCCTCCCATGTGCTGGCACACACCCCATCTCCCACCTCCCCGTGGTGCTCACTTCCGACAGTGGGTGTGCATGGGCAGAGCTCTCTGGAGGGAGGAACCAAACCAAGGCACGAATTCCAGGGATTTTTTCCCCTCCATCAGACACACACACCCCAGAGTTCCTCCCAGAAAACAGGCTTTAGCCTCATGCCATTTGAGAGGGCATTCCGGGTTTCCTTAAGGAAGGAAGTTCATGCCACAGCCCTGCTGCGGCTCCTCCCTGTGGGAAGGCTCAGCCGGTTTAGCCAGCACAGCACACCCCAGCGCAGCAACAGGCATGGACTGCGGCCACGGCTGTGCGGGAAGCACCCAGGAGCTCAGAGACACTCAGCCCTGCTGCAGTGGCGGTGCCAGGAGGATTCACCAGGCTGAGCTGGAACTAGACACCAAGCAGAGCCAGGCAGCGGTGCCCAGGGAGCTCGGTAAGGGCCAGGTTGGTGTCTCTGCCTCTCTCCCACCTTGCTGGAGCTCGCTGAAGCTGATGGACCCTGACTGGTCCCTGTCGTACTGCTGGAAGAGGTTCCTCCACTGCTGGATGAAGCGCAGCAAGGCCGAGAAGCCGTACACATCTATGCGTCCTGACCTCGTCTTATCAAACATGTCTGGGGAGGAAGGAACAAAGATCAGGAGCAAGGCAGTGAGGAGTGGAGCAAGGACATGCTGCAGAAACTCCCAGAGAGCTCAGGATCTGCGCTGCAGCTCCCTGGCACCCACTCCAGCCCCGAAAGCCATTCCTCACCAGGACTGCAATAAACTAGGATCACTCAATCCCTAAGAGGCTGGTAGGAAATAGAACCAAACCCCAATACTCAGGCAAGCAGGGGAATGCGGTGTCTCTGGCTTGCTACTGGAGTTTTCCCTCCCTTTTCTCCTCAGCTCTCTGGAAGCAGGGCTCACTCAGCATCGTGCAGAGCTGGATTTCCTTTCTGAAGCAGCATTTTGGGCCCCCAACATGTATCCTCCGCCAAAAAGGTGTTCAGAGCTGCTCAGTTTGTCCAGCTCCAGACAGCACTCATGGGCCAGCTGCTCAGGTAAGCAATGCCCAGGTAACAGGGGAACACAGGCTGGACTTCACCCCAACAGAGGCTCACCTCAAACAGATGAGAAGAAAAAAGAGGCAGGAGGGCGAGGAGAGCCCAGACTCACTTATCATCAAGAGGCAGGTCTCATCATTGAACGTCGACCAGTTGGAGTTCACCAGCGCCTGCTTCAGCTCCTTCACGGAGATGTACCCGCTGTGATCGGCATCAACCGCCTGGAACCAGGAGAAGGCCTCGGCGTCCACGCCCGGAGGAGCATTACCTGCACGGGGAGAGACCGTCAGCAGCTCCCACCTGCCCGTAGCGAGGCGGCTGGCT
>NW_009716129.1:3554-3798 GCF_000703405.1 Apaloderma vittatum
CCAGCGATGGCCCACGGAGATGCGGCTGACGCCCCGGGAGCTGTCAGCACCTCTGCTCTAAGCAGCTTTGTGCAGCCACAGGATCCCGGGAACGCCAGGTCAGCACATCCCAGGGCCTGGCACACAGCGTCTGCCCGCAGGGAAAGGGCCGTACACCAGAGCCCGCCGAGCGAAACGCGGGGCTGACGCCCCATAAACCTGGCGGCACCGGGAGGCGGATGCGCGGCCGTCGAGTCCTACTGCC
>NW_009716130.1:0-5106 GCF_000703405.1 Apaloderma vittatum
AAACCACGACTTCTCCCTAAAATATATTGAGATGCACTGCATTCTCTTCAAAAAAAGAAAAAATATGTGAATGCATAATTAAAACAATCATTAACAGAGAGTAGAACAAAGTGAGAAGACTGGAAATTTCTGTTCTCCCTCATTTATAATTCAGGAATGCTTACCGATAAAATGAACACTAGTTTAAAACTTGTAATCTGAGCTTTTTTTCTCTTTTTTTTTTTTAGTTCAGAATAGAATGTATTGCTAAGGGATATTATTAGAAAAAAAAAGGAGAATTTTGCACATTCAGAAACACTGTGTCTTAAACAGTAACAATTAATGACAAAAAATCATTGTAGAAGTTTTACAAATTCAAATTACGAGCTTAAAACATTAGATCCCAAATTCTACTACATGTCCACTGATTTATATTTGTAGTTCTGAGTACAAATACAAGAGAAGAAAGGATCACAACAACCAATCTTGGAAACCACATTATAAATGAAACATTATTAAATTTAATGATAATTGAAATTAGATAAAGATTATGATGAGAAGCTAAATACTGCATACTTTCTTATTCTTCTCTGAACCTTCTAAAGATTTTTATACCAGAGACAGATTAATAAACCACACAGATTGAGGTATGAACCACCATGACTTTGCAATAAGTTAAGAGATTAATCTTTCAATTACCTGTCTGTCTCACCCTGTATTTTTTACTGACTCTGCAAGTACACAACTAAACAAACAATCCATACACATAGATAACTGTAGCTTTGGATCATGGACACAGAAGACTAGCTCTTAAAAGCTCTTTTAATAGCTTGTGAACAACTGGTAATATGAAGGGTGACAAGAGGAAAGTAGTTTCCTTAAGAAGTAATACTGAATATTAGTCGTGACACTCAGAATGAAAAAAATACTAAGGATGCTCTTCCAGCTCTGCTGACTTTGAATGCCAAATTGTAGCTCTAATTAGTAGTACTTACATATTTGTATGTTAAAAGTAGTATCATTGGTATGTTCTGACAGACTTGACTTAATGTACTGGAATGTTGCCTTTTCTGTTATTTTATTTCCCTAGGTTTACTGGAACAAAATGCCAAGCTTCATCCTACCGAGAATCTTAGGCTATTTCCTCCTAAACAGAAATGAAAATCGGTCTTTCTCTTCTAATTACCAAATCTTCTGTCATCTCCCATGTGACGACAACAGAGATGCTACTCCCTGCAGATATATACCCTTCGTGTTGTAATCGGCCGTCTTTTTGCTTCTAGCTGTTGCTGAGTTATAACCAAACAGCAATGTACATTTTTAGGTGCCATCTTTTGGTAGCTATATGGATGGAATGTGGAAAGGAATGGATTATTAAAATATACAAAGGTTGTGGTTTTCACATTTTACTGCTGAAGCCTAACAAAGTGCATCACTCACCATCTAGTTCATGTTTTCAAGATATTTTTCAGTTCTTATCAGCCAGAAAGTTACTATCCCATTAAACAAATTCTGAGATTCTTGTACACAATTTGTCTGACATAAAGAAACATTTTTTTTTCTTGCTACTGCATATACCCTCTTGTTCATGCCGTGATGGCATTTTCAAGAACTCTTTCTTCCATTATTCTGTCAATGTTGCTCTTAATATCGCTTATCTAACACTAGTCTCCTGCATTTTTTTGCAAAGCCAGGTAATTTTCGATACTGGTCTCAGTTCTACCATGTAAGCCCTTATTCAGCAGAGACTATAACCATATGCTTTTAAACAGAAAAATACGTATAGTCCGTTTATCATGTGCTCAGACTCTTTGCTGACCCAGAGTCAGTACTCGGAACTCACAGTCAAATAATGTAGTTAGAAGGGAGATTTCACTACACTATTAACTACACAGTCAGAGTACTCTGAGGTCTTGTCTGTGCTGAAAAGTTGCCTCACTTTAACTATGTTGGAGAGGTCGATACAGCATAACCTGCGTTAAAAGATGAGGAATAAATTATCCTTTTATCTTTATACAGAGGTTCCCCAATGTACCTACAAGTGGGTCATGCCAGTATTATAAATATTGATTCATAAAGGGCAATATATCCAAAGTTGCATTCTCTTCCTTATGAAAATGCACTCTTGGTGCTGCTTTTTATGTCAGCTGTTTCACTGAGGCTATCTACTCATTAGCAGATCTAAATCACATTTGGTTTTGTCTTGAGAAACAGCTTTGGGATTTAATTTATACTTTACTTGTTGCCACCTGCCAATTGGCCCCAAAATAGGTTTTGCTCTGACCTTATTGAAAATCTTTAAAACCACTTATTATGTTATGTATTACACTAGTTATAAAACATCTGTCCTACATTTGACTGAAAGACCTAGCAAATTACTTGAAGTTTTGTTCATTCAAAACTAATATTCTAACTCAAAGTCTCTGAGTACGTACATCCCCTGATAGTTTTTTTGTATGCTATTTGGCAAAACGATCATAATACTTTTTGAAGCCAAACAAAGGAAACATTTTGAATATCATGTCTTCAAGCGTCTAGTAAAACAAAAGTTATCCTTTCAGTCTCTGTAGAATATTACTAAATATTCATCTGTGCTACAACTAAATGCCATCTATGTTAGATTGGACATATTTTTGATAGTTTAGAATCAGCCTAGAGAACTAATGCTATTTATTTTTTCTCTTTCTGACAGAATATCTTATTTGATTTTCCTACACAGCATACAGTATCCAAATCTTGCCTTTGCAATAAAAACAAACTCTGCTTATTCACCTTTCCTCTGTAATATTACATAGGCACTCATGCATAGAAAATTAAATATTTTCATCTTCACTCAGTCTGAAAATTTGTTCCCTTATGAATTAAAATACTTATTGCATTTTCACTCAAAACACTATTCCGGTATTCTATGTTTAACATGACAGCAGTCAGTATTCTTATGTATATCACTTTCATCAGGCATCTCAGCTACACTGAACAGCAGCAGAATAGTCATCTGCATCAGATGTTTTGTTAGTTTCCTAAAATGTAGAAAAAGTCACTAAAATTTAATATAGTTTAGTACTTTAAGAAACTCAGCTATACAAGGCTGTTTCCCTCTAGTCAGTCCATTCCATCAGAAGAATATCAGCACATTTACAGATTTCTGCAGAGGTGAAGGCAGGTGGTAACTGCTGCAGAGAAAGGGAAGAGAAAAATTTGGAGGCTCCTACCAAGGTCTGCTTGTTTTTTAGCACTGAGTGCTTCTGCTGCCTGATTGCTATAGAGACTACTCATCAGCCTAAGAAGGAGCTGTTATTAGCATCTGTGGGCAGGCAGAAGCAGAAGGGAGAAAAGCATCTCTGTTCCAAAGGGAGGAAGGATGAAAGGACTGGTGGTTGTAGGAACAAAAACGAGAAAAAAAGGGGAACAAAAATCTAAGGGAAAAGAGTGAATTTGACAAAAGTAGTGCACACGGAAAGCCAGATGGCAAATCCTGACACTCCTTCAGGCTTAATGGGATGGGGGAATGTCATAGTGTGTCTATTAACATTTTCTAACACAGTACATGCTCTCTGCCACACGAAGGGGTCTCACAGACATGCAGGCTCTGATCAACACCACATCTTTATTTCCCCATGTTCCCAGAAGAACTGCTTGTTATGTAAGCCACTGATCAGTCAATATTCATGGGTCATTTTGCAAAAAAAGTATCAAGGTTTCAAAATTCAGTAAAACTAAATTTGCAATAATTTAGGACTACATTTTCTAAAAATCTGCACGACTGCTCTTACTGCAAGCTACCTGGTACTTGAACCATTTTTAATCATTTGCACTACCTCTTCATTATGAATTGTATAAAGTCAATAAAAAAGAGCTATAAGCTGATTCAAGGCTAGATATATGATATGCAAGCTAGAACCTTAAATATTATTTCATTAATTCTTTTAGTGAATAAAAAAAACTGAAACCAATCTCAATCACTGAATATATCTTCTGACTTTCTAACACATAATTCTTAGTCACTTTTCCTGTGTTGCATATACAGTGGTAGACACTTCATTGGTACACATGAAATACAAACATTTCCAGCAAAAGCTTAAAGATAGCAATGTAAATGTACAGCTGCTCTAAGTCCAAGCCAAATTTTTCATAGACTGTCATGCAGTAGCACAAAGCAGGGGGACAACCTATTTCGGTATCTTTCATTTAAAATCTAATACATGAAATTTTGAGAATGACCTTTTTTGCATGTGTTTGAACTTTTCCAGACACCCTGGGAGAATTTCCAAGCCACAGTAATATTAGGATTTCTGTGGCTACCAAAAGTTGTGCTGTTGCCTAGAACATGACTCATTCAGGTAAAGAAAACAGAATACAAGACTGGTTATATTTCATTGCTTTGTGGTACAATCTAGAGTAATAAGCAAGTTGTTTTGCAAATCATTCCATATTTTGAGATTTCTGGTGATTTAAATTTAGACCATGAACAGCGCTTTTATATTTGAAGCTTCGTACCTTTTAAGTAGCATTTTCCAAATGTCCACTTGAAAGACTTTTATGTTTTGAATTCAGCAGAGGAGCATCCATTAGGAAAAAAAATAAAATAGAAATCACATATATGCAGTTCTGTAAAGAGATAAAGAAAAAGACACTTTAACCATCTCTCAAAGACACTTAAAGGGTCAGAAACATGCACATCTGTACCGAATATACAGATAATGTTAACAGAAAACAGCACAGGTGCAAGTTTGCAACCTATTTTTAATTAAGAATAACTCTGAATTAATAATTATATCCACTCATATATCTCTTAAATGGTATAAATAAGCCTTAATAAGAAAGATGTCTAACACATTGCAGGAAATATTACCCAGAAAGAATGTTTTTCTATTACCTGAACTAAAACCAGTAGTATCATATCTTTTATTTACGGCATTTCTGGAACAATTTAATTTTTAATTCACATTTCATGTCATCTAGGTTTAAGTGCATTTTCAAAGAATACTTTATCTTCTGATAAATTAACCAGTAAATTTTCAGCTGGTAATAGGAGTTTAATTTTATGTAGAGATTTTGTAAAGTGCACTCATTTTTAGTAATGTATTGGGTTGTCTCGGCCAGATTTTGGTGGCGGCAGGGGGGGAG
>NW_009716131.1:0-9667 GCF_000703405.1 Apaloderma vittatum
TGGACGGGGTTCAGGATCTTCTCGATGTAGCGCCGGTAGCAGCGCAGGCTCCTCTTCTCCTCCGCCGTCATGACAAAGCCGCGCTCGCACCGTCCTCTGGACCGGGGTCCTGCTCCGCGCCCCGAGCGCGTCCGCTGCCCCAGCACCGGGAGGCGACACGAAACCCCGCCCCAGGGCAGAGTGCGGACGGGAGAACAGAAACTTCAGGCCGTCCGAGGAATGGAAACAGAAAGCGACCCCGGAGGAATGGAAACAGAAAGCGACTCCGGAGGAGGCGGCCGGGGTGCCGGCGGAGACACCGCGCAGCTTGGCACTGGCTGTCTGCCCCTACCAAAAAAAAAAATAATTTTACCGAAAAAAATACAGAAAAAAAGCAAGCGTGCGCACACACACACGCCTGCCACCAGCTGTTTGCGGTTGTCAGGGTGAGAAAGAGCACAGCGAGATAATGGGAGTAAAGGCATTGCTCTACCCCTGCTTCCCTTTTGGCCCCAGAAAACCTTGAACTGTTTTTTATAGGCCGTATTCCGGCTTTAAAAGGCTTAAAGAATAGTTTTCTACAGCAAGGCAAGGGCCCTCCGTGCTCTGAGCAGGTGTGTGCTAAGCTGCTAGCAGTAGTATGGCTTGTGAACGTCAAAACGAGTCTGTCTGCCCTGCAGCAGGGAAGTGGGCACCTGAGCACCAAAGGATAAAGCTCACTAATGGGGAGAGCAGGTTGCAGAGCTGAAGGCAGCCACCGTTCAGAAGTGGTGCTAAACATGACAACTCCATATGCTAACCTCCCTCTAACCATTAATGTATAGGGTGTATGAATCCAGGCATTAGCAGGTTCATAAATCTTATATGCAAATAGACAACTAACAGGTACTGGCCTAACACAAGATAATTGTTTTCTAAAGCCATGGCAACACAAGACCACTGAGTGATGGATTTACTTGGGAAGGAGTTTGGGCAGGGACGCAGAGGGAAGCACTGCCATTGGCATAACATTTTCTACTTTGTCCTAGTTCACCTTTACGCTCAGATATTCAATAATCTTGCCTTCCTTGCTCTTGAGTCTTCTCTTTTGTCTGTTCCACCCAGTTCTAAAGGGATTGTAGGAAATGTGATTTGAATTATATACCTACCATGATGGCAACTGAGTAGTTGGCAACTGTCCTCTCAAAGGGCCCTAGAATAGGAAAGGCTTGCATTTGCACTTTTAGTATTAATCCTTGCAGTGAAATGGAGCAGGGAAATGTCACACTCAGCTGCAGATTATCTACACCTAGGTGGAGAAATGTCAAAAAATTGGAAGAGGTCAGCTTCTATGGGAAGAGAAAGGCAGGGGAATAAGCCCTAAATGGCAGCATCAGTCACATCTCTGTTCTTTGTTTCCTCCTGTATGGGTCCCGTGCACTGTGAACAGCACTCACCTTCCTGTGACTGAGCTCAGCTTCCACAAAAAGACGTATCAGCCCTCAATTACAGAAGAACAACAATAGCAACAGCTGATTTTAAATTAAATTGAGCAAATCGGTGGGTTTACATTTTTCCCCTTGATCATGTCTTGTGCCCTCCCAGGGGAGTCCAGATTTTCTAGAATGGAGAACTCAAATCTTTTCCTCCAACCCCCCTCAAATTGTTATTTTCCCTTCAGACCCTGCAGAGCCAGTATTTCCAGGCAGACACTTAGACAAGTGTGCCCCTTAGCTCTGTGTGTGCTCCCAGGTGCCACACCCACACCTGTAGACCACATAAATAGTTCAGAATAAATAAATTATTTACACGATTACAGAATTGGCATGGTAATGGGTCTGGGATTCTGGTCTCATGTATAGCTCTGGCACAGAAAGGAAGGACACTGTTCCTGTTCACCTCCATAGAACAAGTGAAGTTGGTGAATTTTCAGCCTAACAATGTGTCAAACAACCTGCTTTGACTTCTCAGGGATTGCTTTTAGTTTTGTTTATCCAGTCTCCTCCAGGAGGAAGATCCCTTAACCTCCTTGTAGGTAACAGTGGATGAATCAGCCTTCAGGCTAGTCACCCAACTCACTCTGCAGGTGGGCCAGTAACGGACAGGGCAGATAATCATCCATTGTGGGCCTAATTTTCTCTATTTCATGCTCAGCAGCTGACTTCACAAGTGCCTGTTACAGCTGCTGCTCTATCAGTGACAAATCATTTTAACACTCAAGCTCTGTCTGGCACAGAGTGTGCCAGGGACTCATAAATCGGTGTTGCAGCTAGGTAGGAAACATGCTGCTATGCAGAAACCTAGTCTTGTGCTTTGTGCAGGAGCAGGAGGGAAGCAAACTCCTTCCCTTCTCCAGCTTTGCAGATTGATGTGCTGCTCTTCAGCAAAGCTGGCGCAGGGAAAAAGTACCTGCTTACAGGAGGTCGGATCACCCAACCAAAGAAACCACCAGCTGTGTTAGACAGGTGATGGAAAAGTGTTTGGGCAGTCCTGAACTGCCCCTTGAGTAGTAAGGCAGTAATGGGAGAACCTTTCAGAGAAAAAAGATGTGGAAGGAATCTGTTGGGAAGCCTGAGGGTGACAAGTGAGAGAAGGAAATGCCTATTTACTGCTGTCACTGAGCATCCGTCTAGAATCAGCAAATAAGGATGCTGAGCCAGCAGGACCAAGGCACATGAGGAAAACATGAATGGGCAGGTTGTTTATTTCAGAGGGCAAATGTGAAAGGGAATGAGAGGAAGGAGAGAAAGGCCAATGGCATTTACTGATCATGTAAGGCCAGTTACTACAGGGACATCCAGTGCGTGTGTGTGTGTACATTATGGTCTTCAGCTCAACCGCAGGTGCCTGCTGAGCAGATACTAACTACATTTCTGAATCTTGGTGGTTCCTAAAACATCAGAAAATTAAGTAAAAACATCTACTGAATTACCTTAGAAAGTCTGCACCCCTTTTATCCCTAAAGCGCAATGAAGCCTTCCATTGAAAATAATTGCTCCATACTTCAGTAAAAAGAAATATTTTTTAAAAACACAACTTAACAAGTACTGTTAAATATAATCTTTTTCATAGCCCTTTTGCTTGACTGAGTCCTCTCAGCACTTACAAAATTCCTGACACTTGAGGGAGACACTAACTGGCCAACTATTGTCAAAAAAAAAAAATAACGTGCTGGTGTTTACAGAAGCATCTTAAATTCTCACACAGACACATCCACAATTTTTCCTCTACTCAAACAACAACAAAAGCAGCCTCAAAGGGCTGTGGTTGCTGAATGCTTCACAGCCCTAGAGAGGACATATCTTTGTGTCCCCAGTCTTGCAACAGCTTATGAGCACAGGACTTAGCTCACACAAATGCTTCCACAAGAAGGAGACTTAACATGCCCCAAGCAAAATATTTGCATGACACATGTCGAAGCACGCTCCCTAACAGGCATTTTCACTAATTACAGGGATCTCACCCAAGAGCCTCATGTATTATGGAGAAAAAAGGCGGGGGGGGGGAGCAGATCTAAATCCTTTGCATCAATCTTGTTCTCTGAGAGTCAGGCTCCTTGACCCACGTTTTCACCTGTAGCACAAATAGTCGCAGCTGGGAGCTCTGTGATTTAATCGAGGAAGAATAATTCCGAGTACCAGCGCAGAAGAAGCACCTCCCACTCCGCAGGTAAAACAGTCCTTGCAAAGGACCGGAACGGGCAGGAGGTGGCGCGAACCTTCCGCAGCTCTTCCCAAGGTTTGGCTGGTCTGGTGCACAAGCACCAAGTCTACAAGGAGAAATGCTTTTAAATGGATCACGTTATTTAATAAGCTGGAAAAAAGGCTACAGCAGACCTCAAAGTACGACTTTTAACCAAACCTAGCATCATGCTGTTCTTACTGCTGAGTATCTGTTTCGTATCTCCCGGGTGTCAGATACCGAATATTCCTGCCGGGAACTCCGGTCAGCCCTTCCCAGGACTTGTCTGAAGCAGCCACTTTCGTAGTTAACCCTTTCCTGACACCTTTCTTCTTCTAGATACCCTCAGTGAAGTTTCAATGCCTTGTCAGAGGTGAGGATCCGCCCTGTAATGTTTTGGCATCTTACCTTTCTCGTTGGAATTGAGGTCAGAATCAGGCCTGAAATCAGAACACTTGGAGTTTTCAGTGTGTTTATTTGGAGTGACATACTTATAATGATAAGCTAAAAGCTTATCATTAAAACTGAATGAAAGTGAGGATCTGAGGAACTGGTGTGAACTCAGTTAAATTAAATCAGTTCAGCTAGTGAACAAAGGTCTTTGAATAAAACTGAAGAAAATTATGACTGTGAAATGGCAGAAACGTACAGCGGAATTCACTGTGGACCTGACTACGTGTCCCTAGGTCCCCAAATTGCAGAGAGTTGAGGCATAGCTAAAACTATTGAAAAAACAATGGTGAGTATCTTTTTCCTATTAAAAAGACAGGGAAAAGAAGTTTGATACAGAATGTTATGTTTCGTTTTCTTCCTCTCAAAACAAACAAAATTAGAAAAGGCAGAATTTCCTCATTGTCCTCCATTCCTGAGAAGTTCATCAGGTACTTTTCTCTCATCTCTGTAGTAGTATATACATGAGGTTCATGCAACCCCACTAAGGCATGGAGCCATTTGAGCAACTGTTTATATCCTAAGTACTTTTGTACAAATCCACCAAAGTCTAACAAATTAATTGCTGCTTTTTTTTATTTTGAACGAAACAGTAGAAAAGGCAAAGACATCACTGAACTTTAAATTCTGCACTGTGGCGTATGGAAAGATGTGCTTCAATATGCACCAAAATGAACAAAGAAATAGTTTCCTGGAAATGGAGTAAAGTGTCTCTAACACTTCTACACAGCCACATATTATTCTTTTTTTAATTATTTTTTTTCCCCCAAAGTAGAGCTCAGTTTTCTTCATTTGGAACTGGGCAGTGCAAATAGCTATGCCTACCAGTCATTACTCAAACACATGCCAGTCTGTAAAATTGCTCCATATGCTTCACAGGTCTGTTTGACCTATTTTCAACTGCAAAAGATCATTAAAAGAAATGATTTCACTTTTTGGACTAGAAAAACAAATGGTGATTCGTTGCCTTCAAGATTTGTGAGTCCTAAACCAGTTCTACAGAGCAGACACATGTTATATATTTTACAAGTGGCATCATTCAGGTCTGTGTAAATAGTCCCAGATAATGGTAACAGTTTGAAGGGTCTGACTTTAATCATTCTCTGTGCATTCTTGTCCCAGTCCCATCCTTCTGCATAACTGTCTCTTTTGTGGGTATGATAAAGTGCAACATCCACAGGAATGGCTATTGTAGTCCCCAGTTGTCCCCACGTTTCTGTATTTACATTCTGGTGAATCTGAGCAGAGCCAGCTCAAGGCTTCTCAGTAGAGTAGGTCAGGCTAAATTTTGTCACCTCCAGGATGAACACAAAATGAGCTATGCTGCCAGACTGTCTTACAGGGGTATACATTTCATCTCAAAAAACACCCAAGCCGTACAAATATGAAGAACACCGTTATTTAATCAACAGGAGGAAAAAAATTTTTAAAACCCCAACAAAACAGGCTTATTTGGAGATTCTTATTTGGAGGAACCTAATACCTGAAGTGATGTCATTGTGACCAAAAAAAAAAAAAGTGGTATATAAAGTTCCTAAAAGAAACCACACTGGAAGAGACCGTCTGTCTAAATATACGAATTAATTTTTATTTCTTTTCTGAGGCATACTCAATCATCCAGGCAAAGAAATTCTGGAGGGTAGAGGAGCTCAGATTTCTGCAATTTTTGCATAGTATTGTGCTCTTGCCCGCTTCAACTCCTGCCAGGTTTTGAGTTCTTGAATTTCAAAATTAAATCCTCTGATTCACAGCAGATGGGGCAGCAGGTTTTTCTGTGCTGTAGATGACTTTAATCCGTTGAACCAACATGCTAACATGAAATTAAACACTTCTTGTATCCACACCTGTGGGCTGCCTGGAGACAGTCTGTAGTGACCTGCGAGCAAGCAGCCAGACTGGGCATGTCTCTGAGACGCTCAGTGCAAGACACATGATGGCAGGAGTTGCCCAATCCCCACATACAGAGTCACAGGCACCATTGCAAAATTCTTTGCTCTTATGTGTCATGTAAAGCATCCAAACAGGCAGGAGGAGTTGCTTATTAGAAGAAAACGGCATGATACTTTTCTTCTTTCTTACTCATCAGCAGTTAAGAGGATGCATACATTTTATATTAAAAAAAGTAAAAAACCCTAGAAACCTAATGCCGTACTTACTCTTCCTGTAGAAAACATAGAACAGAAGGCAAAAATCTCCTTCAGACAAAAAAATGAGACAAATTTTATCTGGGATACATTTCTCAAAGGAAGGCTGTTCTATCTCTTCTGTGTGCTGAGCCCCTTTGAAGATTTGCTGACATACCTGTCCTTGAGTTATGTTTTGTTATGCAAATCATGTTTTGGATTACAGGTTCCAGAGCATAAAATTTTTAGTAGATGCAAGTGATAAGGATGTCATTTCAACTGGGAAACCTCCAGCTGTATCTTAATTTTCTGTGATCTAGTGTGAATGTACATGCTATAGAATTTGGCTGTTGCTGTTTGTAGGACACCTCCAGAGACTGCACAACCATGTGACAAGGAACAGATGCTGCCTTGGAGAACTTATATTTTGAATGCACAGAGAAGCTGAATTTGGGAAAAAGACATATGTTGGTGTCAAGAAAGTCCACAGGAACATTCAGGAAGTAACCACAGACCTCAATTTGAAAAACAACAACAACAACAAAAGCCAAGGCAAAATAAAGTCCCAGGAGTTTTCAGGAGTCGTTATGTAAGATGAAACAGGAAGTTGGTTTAGCCCAGCATCCTGTCTCCAGCACCTCCAGTACCATTTCCTCAGAAGGTGCAAGTCCCTCAATTCAAACAGCTCTGTGACCCATCCCCATCTCTAAATGCTAGAGGTTACACAGATCTGAAGCATGGTGTTTCCACCTCCTCCAATATTTACATCAGCCTCTAACATTGCCATGTCTAAAAATTTAATTAACCTGCAGAAGTCCAGTTCTGTGCTGAGCCCATGAATTTTATCTCCAGGCTGAAAGCCTCATGAGATTGTCTGCACAGAGCTGGCACAAGACACAAAGCAGTGCTTGCATTTCAAGTCAAATTTGGTCAGATACACAGATGAAGGGCCCACAATTTAGAATTTGAGATATTTGCAGATATCTCAGCAGACTTTTCCCTATCTTTACGCTGTAGGATTTTCTTTCATCTGAATTCAAATAGTACAATTTTCCTACTGACGTTTTACATAGCTTTCAGTGTAAGATAAAATCCAATTATTCATCCATATTTTTGTCCTGTAAGTTCAACTGCAAGTTAAGAGAACTGTCTGGAACTATCATTTTTACACTGCTGGAGTCAATGAGCACCTTCTTGTGTTTTTTTTTGTAGAAATATTTTACAAGGAAATGCCTAGAGTTACATTTGATAGATCACTAAATCCAAGGTCATAAGAGACCACAAGAACAGGTCAAAAACTGTAAGATCTAATAATGTGAATTAAACAACAAAATGTTTCTTAAAGTGTCATGTTTAAGGTATGATGTTGCTCATACCAACACTGCTGATGAGTCTGTGTCCCATGGCACTGAAGCAGGGGTCTTCTTCAAATGTAATGTTTCTAACCACCCTAAAAAATATTGGAAGTTTTTTTCCAGCCAGCATAAACACTTTGAACTTTGAATCCATGACGTCATTGCACAGAGCACAAAAGACATAACTACACGTGGGAAAATACCCCTCACTTTGTAATTCTGTAATTACAATGATTATTAATGTGCTGAGTGGGCATCATTGAGTTTTTAATGGAAAATTAAATTGAGTTCATTTGTTATTCTTCTGAAAAAAAATACATCTAAAAGAAAATGCTGAAATACAATAAATCTTACCCTTTTGCCTGAGTTTATGACTGTAAAAGCATTTCTGAACAAAATCACAAAGCCCACGGGAATCAGCTCATCATTTCAAATGTCACAACATCAGGTGATGAAGCAGCGTGGGGAGGAATGGTTTGTGTCAGAGTCAGGGCTGGACCCAGCAGCAGTTTGTGTTTGTGGGCAGCACACCAAGCCCTTAGAGCATGCCTGAAATACGTGCACCATACTTCAGAGCAGAACTGCATTTTAAAGCTCCATTCCCATGCAACGCCAGGAAAATGGCAGTTGTGAGGTACGTTTTTCAAAATAAGCTAAGCAATCAAGGAGCCAAAGTCCAGAGTTGCCTGTAGAACCAGGTGGGGCACCTGTTGAACTCTCAAAAAAGACTTCTGACACTTAGGTCTTAATAACTCAAGCGTAGGGCTTTTTTAATGTTTTGGGGTTTTAATTCCGTTGGCAATTTACTCCTAGTGTACTGAATGTTCTACTTCTTTATTACTGTGGTTAATCTAAATCAATAAAATCTATTCTACACAAAAATTTATTTCACAGAATGACAGAATGGCTGAGGTTGGGAGCACCTCCAGAAATTGCCCAGTCCAGTCCCCTGCTCAAAGCAGGGTGAACAGGGCGAGTTGTCCAGGCCTGTCTCTGCTCAGGTTTTGAATATTTCCAGGGAAGGAGACCCCAGAACCTCTCTGGGAAATATGCACCAGTACGGAGTTACCCTTACAGTGAAAAAAATAATGTGTTTAAGTAAAATTTCCTGTATTCTACTTTGCATTTCTTTTGTATGATTTTGTCTTTTCACTGGGCACTATTGGGCAAAATCTTGACCTTTATTTACATCTCTAACCTGATATACCTGTAAATATTTTATTTCTCTTGAGATCACCCAGAGAAACAAAAAGCAAGTTATGGGAAATTTTGTACAAAAATTTTACTTTTACCCAGTTGGCTTTTTGCCGACTCAGAGTGCATAATATTTCTCTTTTACTCCCTTCTTTCTTCATCTAACTTTCAGAAATTGATGATAAGACCTTCCAGGCCCTTTAATGAGTCGCTGCCTCTCACACACACAAAACCTCTGGTTCGTCTATGATGACTTTTTTTAGAGTTTCTACTCTGTTATTAAGCCACACATTGACAAGTCAGACCTGCAAAAGTGTAACCTTAAGAGATAGGAAATTAGTGTAAACCCTATTTATGTTTGTGTCACTCGACAAAAAAGGGTCACACGGCTGACTCTCTGGAGGAATGTACGACCAGGAACCCCCAACTCATTATTTCCATTTGCCCATGGATGGTAAGGCTGTCTTTACATAGCTTCACAGAACCACCAAGAACAACCCAAGAGTTCAAAAGACATAAAGTGAAGCTAATTTCAGTAGCTCAGGTTTGGAACTGCATTTTCCCATGGTGTGAGTGGAATGGATGGGGAAGATTTCAGCACGGCAAAAGACATCAATTTCACAAATATACTTAAAGCCCTTCTTTGACCCCTCTTAATATGAGAAGGGATAACTTGATGACTTTTGCTGTCAAGAGGGATGCACTGTCTGCATTCTCTTGAGCAAAGAAGCCAGATAATGGTGCTAAGTTTTACAGCCTCAGGTTCATTTACAGCTTTTTCACAGAACTACAGAATCACAGAATCACAGAATGTCAGGGGCTGGAAGGAACCTCAAAAGATCATCTAGTCCAACCCCTCCACCAGAGCAGGGTCGCCTACAGTAGATCGCACAGGAACGTGTCCAG
>NW_009716132.1:0-12696 GCF_000703405.1 Apaloderma vittatum
GGTCGGGAGCTCGCTGCGCCGGGGATTTCACGGGCTGCAACGAAACAAATCGCGTTGGGTTTAGGTGGGTTTGGGTTTTCTTTTAAATTTTAGTCCAGGCTTTTGCTGACAGAATTAGGGCGCTCTTCGTTGCTCTGCCTTTTATGAAGTCCTCTGCGCACGTGGAAAATTAACACACACCACGAATTGGTTTTTGGGGAAGTGGGGGAGGCTGGGAAGGTTTGGGGAAGCGAAGAGGGTAATTAGCAGTCGGAGAGGGTAATTAGCAATCGGTACTCCCAGTCTGCTGCTGTAGCCGCGATAACCAGGCACTAGGGGGGAGAGGGAGAGGTACCGGGACCGTGCCCAGGTCCAGTGCCCACACCTCCGGGATGCTCAACAACCGGAGAGCCATGAGAAAGAACAAAACATGTTCTGTATTGAAAGAATAAAAGCCTTTCATCTGTTCATCCAAGGAAAGGATACGGTGCGACTTGATCATAACCACGAAAAACTAGCAGAAAGGAATTGCAGACAAGAGGGCTTTCCAGTTTAGCCAGCGCAGGTGTAACAAGCTCCAAGGGCCGGCAGCTGACGCTGAACAGGCCAGTCGAGGAACACGACGCGTTTTTAATTATGAGCGTAGAGCTGCACCAGCAGCCTGGCCTGGAGAAGGCAACAGAAGGCCAGACCAGGAGTGGATTTTTCACGCCTGCTCCTTTTCAGCATTTTATCCAACAGGTGTGCAGCTGACATTTTGCAAACAGCAGCTGCTCCCGGTGCCGCTTGCGTTCTGTCCCGTGGGCAAAGGCCAACGTGCGCCCACCCCGGCGTTTCCCCGCGGAACAAGGCCGAGGATGGGGCACGTGTGAATACTCCTTCTTGCAACGAGCTTGGGACAAAAATCAGGACTGACCAGTATTAACTGTTCTGGGTGAGGCGCGGTTATTCAGGGCTTCGAGGAACCTTTGAAGCTGCGACAAGTTTTACACCGTTTTTAGAGCAGATCGTAAGGGCACGAGCTCCCCGTGCAAACCTGCCTAGTAAAGAACCTGAAGCCCGGCTTTGGCAGGACATGATTTTTGCATTGCCTGCCAGACACCCCTACCAGCACACTCAAATCCTGACTGAACACCAACACCCCTCACTTGATTGCCACAAGGGCCTCAGTTTTGCCTTAAAATAGCCACTACTCTAACACGGAGCTTCCCACGGGCAGGCTCAGTGGTGCTGAGTTGTGTCACTGCTGGATGATCCCGGTCCCCTTTATGCTCCTTACTTATCAGGACACTTTAATAGGAAATCTTCCCCAAGAGAGGTTTTCTTAATCCCAGACAGCTCTGCACATTAATTTCTCTGTGAGTTAATAGCCTGAGAACTTGCACCAAAATAGTACGCTCCGTACTAGTAATTGTACAATAAGAAGTGGAAGTAGCATTCATAATTTAATGGTATTTGTATTAGATATCAGCAGCATAAACACTAGTGCAGACACCACTTCTCACACTCCACTCTCAGCTTTTCGCTTCCATGCCATTTTATAAAATATTTCAAAGACAGAGGTGTAATTCCTTGTCTCCAGTGCCCCCACTACGACCATCCCTGCAGCGTTCGCTGCTGCTGATTTTAAGTGTGACATCAGACAGGGACCTTCCGAGCGCGCTAAAGCAACACTCGGCTTGAAACAGCAGCAGCAGCACTGGAGATCTGCGGCACCAAGGAGAGCCGGGCCAAGATCAGAAGCGACGGGGCACGTTTGCATTTGCACAGCACGCTGGTGCACGCTCAGAAAACCATCACGGGGTGCCGATCGGAGCCGTTCGCTCAACAAGCAGCTCAAGGACTGCCTTGGCTCGGTCGCAGCTGCGGCCCTCTTGCCCCGTATTCTCTGTCCTTCCTACGTGCGACGTGGCAACCAATGACAAAAGGACTAAAGCTGCACCGAAGACACTTCTGAAAGTAGGGCACAGTATCTTTCATATCGACCTGTTAACTGTAACTTATCTACAACTTCTCTTAGAAGCTAATTATTTTACCCACTTAAATGAGGGTAATTAGATCAGCAGGAATTGAACTAAAACCAAACGCTGGTAGCCTTGTGAGGATTTTCTGAAATGGGGTTTTATATTCCATCTGCACTTCCTTCCACTATGGGAAGAGAGTTAAGTGTCCCCAAAGGTAAGGATGGAAATTTCTTATCACTTCCTACGTTATTAGTGACACACCGCTTTCCAGGCTGCATCATTAATCTCCATACAGCCCTTTGCATATACGGAGCAGGAATATAGGTAAAGGAACCCTGCGAGGAAGTAGACTCCCTTCCAAGCTGAGACAAGATATGCATCTCAGATGTTGTTTCCGCACTGCGCTGACAGTCACTGAAATGCAGCCAGGCAGGTCTTGGCGTAACGGTTTGCCAGCAGCTATCCAGTCTTCTCATTTCCAAACATCCATTTCCTATAGTTCTCTGGTCTGCGTGTCGTGCCTGTGGCTTCACCCTGTTGGAAGGGCTGATGTTGTCCCCAACTTTACATCCTCCCATGGGAAGTGCAAACGCTGCAGTGGCGGTGGAACAGACATGGCAAACTGTGAATTTGCTTCTTCCAAGTTCAACAACCGGCCTCACCTTCCTTGTCCGGTGTTTGCACGCAAGGCACAAGAACCTGTTGTTAGGAAGCGTAACAGAAGAATAATTTGATCCTGGAAGAAAGCATCCAAACAGAAGAGACCGTGCCTTCACTCCAACGTAGGGAAGCTTAACCTATTTGCATTTTAAGGATGGTTATAAAGGTCACTAAAAGCACTTTAGAAAAATAAATGGGTGCAAAGTGTTTTGAAAGCCTAAATGAGGGGAAAGGAGAGGAAAATAGAGAAAGATGAAATATAGGAAAATGACTCAGGAACTTCTAACGAAGCACCAGATCTGACACCAATACTCACTGTGGTCAGTGACAAGTAATTTAACCTCACATGTAAAATGAGGATAGTAGCAACCTCTTGGGGCACTGGGAGACTTAATTAGTTGCTATTCGTAGATTAAAACGAAAGTCTGAAGGTGAAAGCACTAAATGCCGAGTATTATTAGCTTCTGAAGTATTAACTTCTGTAATTGGGCAACCCCAGCATTACAAAAAAGTAGATCAGTGTCAGTTTTTGAAAGAAATTTATTCTTACAGTTCTATCCTGTCAAAAAGATACCCAAACAAGGAATTTTGCTTTTCAAAGTAGCAACTGGTAACATATCTATGTAATACACAACACAGCTTGTCATCTTCAGCTCAGAGTTTCTGACCCCTACTCAAATTTACATTCCACATTCCTTCACAGGAAACATCATGTGGTTCTTAACCAAAGAGCTCTGTGGGCTGCAAACTCCCCGTGAAACTTGCCCGCATGCCTCAAGAAAGGCCTTAAGAAAAGCTCACAAAGGCTCATGCCTTAAGAAAAGCTCCTAAGCACCGATTCAGTAAAACAAGACACGTCCGTCTGCGTGGCCGAACTCTTCCTCACAATGCCTGACCCCTCCGTAACCAGTGCCGGACTTCCCAAGCCAGCTGTACCCGGGGTTTTGGAGCTGGTTGCTCTCCTCTTCCAAGGCAGAGAGAAATGACCCTTGTAGAAGTTCCAAGCCAACAAGAAAAAGAAAAAAACAGCAAACCCAGTCCCCACGAGGATTAAAACAAGCTTCTCTCTTTGACTGTCCACAGGTTTCTGGTTCGATGACTGAGCCAGTAAAGGTGGTACCGGGGACCGCAAACCCGCAGCTCCTGCTTCATGACACTTACTTGCTGTGGCAATAACATTTGCTTCCTCTGCCTCTTCTCGGGCATAAAGGGCATAGCGGGCCGTGGTGATAAGGAATTCCTTGCCATTGGATCTCTCTACTGAGAGACAGTCATAAAATCCAGCCTCATCCAGCGTCACGTTAAATATTGCTATTCCTCCATCATAGAGGAGGTATTTAGAGTCCTCGGCCTGAAGTCTGCTCCCATTAAACTTCCACACTACGCTCGCCAGGTTTGACAGAGGAACACATTTAAGATGAACATTGTTTCCAAGAGTAAAGAGGTATTTTCTCACACTATTTTCTGAAACTATGAAGATAATGTTTTTTAGTAAGAACACCAGGGATTTAGTTTAACTTAACCAAATACATATTCAAGGACATATAAACTGTAATTCACCAGTCCTGACCATGAGTAATGAACAGGTAAGGGGTAAAGACAAAGAAATCCCGTTGCTAACTGGTCTGACTATCAGTGACATCTTGCTGGCCTTACTCCCACTGATGTGATGCGTAACAGAATGAACACGGGACCAGAAGTTTAAGACTTTCAGATTTTAAACCGATTTCTCCCCACCTGTACCCACAGCCGTGCATAAATAAAGTCACCTTTGTGTGCCTCCAATTCTCTATCGGTTAATGACACTGCTTTACAGACATGCTTTGATGTCTGCACAATGCGCACATCAGCTGTGCGAAAGTTCCCCAACTGTCCCACTGATTGCCTTATTACTTGTCGTGCAGTCTAAAATACAGAAGACTAAAGACAACTCTGACTTTAAAGAGACATAAGTGGAGGTAAGAGCTACACCTTGTGTCAAGAAGAAAGCAATATATCTTGCAACTCATTACGAAGTCACTGCATAATAATACCAGAGCACACACACCTGCAATTCTACATTACAGGTAATTAATTTCCCAAACCCACTAAAATAATGAAAGTAATTTTAAACGGCTGGTAACGAACAGCCTTCTTTTAAAGGGTCCTCTTGAATAGTACCTCACGTATCTGCAGAACAGCCTCCTTAAGCAGCGACAGATTTAACAGGACAGCTGACGTGTGCCGTGATTTCTGCAAAGGGGGTGTGGGAGGGTCATGCGTAACTTCCAGCGGGTCACATTATGCCTCCCTTGAGAGTCAGAGTTTCGCGCTAGACTGAGGCACTCTGACATTTCGAGTTAGGGGGTTAAGAGCCGTAGATCGTGCCAGCTCAGTGTGGGGTTTTTTGGTCCTAGTTCAAAAGTAATAATCAACAGGATTTTAATTCTGTGGTTTTCTATAATGCAAGAATTTCAGTGAGCACAAACTTAACAAGCATTTTGATCACATGAAGTTAAAATATTCTTTCTTAAAATGAACATCCACATACCTACACTAAGGCAGCTGGAAGCGTCCCCGTATTTCACACTTTGAATTAAATTCCTGAAACAAGAAAACACAAACCCCACCCAAACCCCAAACAGATGAAAACACAGGCAAGAAGTGTTGCAGCTTCTATCATTCCATTTCCAAGAATCATCCTAGTTTTGCGTCAGACATTAAGAGAGCACTGCTAAAGCAATCTCACACGAGGTGTGCAGCTGAAACTGCAGCTTTTTACTTACTCTGGCCGCCCAGTGTGATTCGCCAGACGCACACATTCCTCAGCAGCCGGAGCCCAGGCGCAGTACGGATCCCGCGCCAAGACGCAGTCCCAGCAGTACTCGTATCGGCGGCACGCACAGACTGGGAGCTGCACCACCTGAGACAGGGACCCTACATAGAGCATTCCCTAGAAATGCAGGAGGGACTTCTTTTACAATAGCGAGGGAGATTTTAAGCTGTTATTTTCTAATAGGGGCTCTAAGATTTTCTGGCTTTTATTAGAAGCATCAGTAAACTAAAAATCTCATGAGAACAGACGGTGATGTGAAAACCCTAGCTTTCCGCACCACGGGAAACGACAGAGTTCCTTCCCTAATTTTTTAATGAACGTAAAGGCTTATGTCAGTTATATTTTGACACACGCAAATTCTTCTTCAACCGAAAAAAGATGCTTTGTGCATCTGTTACTAATGGATACATGATAGAAGCAGAATTATGAGACATTTACAGGCTCTTTAAAAGCCACAAGGACAGAAGAGCAAGGCCTGAGGCAAACTGTTACAGCAAGGACAGAAGTTCTACCTTTTCAGAAGACAGCTGGAGAGATCGTACAGGCTCAGGAGACTGAAACAGCTGTAGCTCTTCCACAATGAACATTTCCCCATCACAATTGAAAGCTTTATGCAAATATCCATCATCTACATAAAATGAAATGTATTGCTAAAGATAAACTTGTTTAAACATAGCATAACACTTTAGCCTGGTAATTCATGTTGAAATCAGACAGAGATTTAGAAGACATTCCTGGGCACGGGGAATTTTTTTTTTTAATTCTTCAAAGCAATTCTTATTTCTTCTTTCAATAAGACAGAAGCAGTGATTTTTTTTTTTCCAGGGGAAAAAAAGACCTCAAACAATCCCTGAATTTGCAAATATTATTATGTCAAGTCTCCTTTGATATGGAAAGTTTCTAAAGCGAGCCTTTTAATGTCCAACAAGCCAAACACATTTAATCTAACTGGAATGAAAATACTAAACTAGCAAGACAGCTTCTGAATGCAAAACTTCAGACAGAGCTGATGAATGCTTTTACTTTTCCGAGGGCTCCGAAAAAGATCTGGAAAAAAAATACATAAAAAAGGTACAGTATCTTTTCCTAAAACGAAAGCACTCACCTGTTCCTAGAAACATAACATCGTATGTTTGTTTATCCAGGCCAGTGACTCTGTCTACTACAATCCTGGTATAGTTGGAACCTCTCTTCAGTAGCACCGGTCTATTGCCAACTGGATTTACAGAATTATCCATTAGAGGGTGATCTCTAACAAACTGCAGAACTTTGTCAGGCAAGTCAGACGAAGTATTATACCCAATACTCCTGGCAAAATTATCAATGCACTAGAAACAAACCATAACGAACACGATTACAATTGCTTTTACATTTCACCAAGGTATACAAAAAAGGTGCATTTCCTTCTAACTCATGACGTTACTTCTATTTATCTTCAAAAGATAAACATCATTGCTTTCCTCACACTTTATGAACTAGCTAATAATCCCTTATCTCTCATGGAGCTGTAAGCAAGGCGGCTTTTCTAGGAACCTTCGTATGATGGAAAGAGAAAGCAGGTATCTGTGCTGATTACAAACACTGCAATGATACTGGCAAAACACGAGCTAACGATCTGCTACCAGGGGCTGTTCTTTAATTTGAACAAGTAAAGTCGTATTTACAGCACCAGGACGTGGAACTGGCACTTCTCCCCTATACACCATCCACTTCACAGGGGAACGTTCCACAGTTACGGGTCCTTTGTAGTTTCCTTTGGAGAAGACTTCCTGAATGTTTTTCATACTGTACGCACAAAGAGCCGATATGTCTAATCTTCGCCTTAGAAGAAAAAAAAACAAAAAACCAAAACCAACAAATCAACACACAAAATAAAAGCATGTTTGATTGGCTTTTATATAGAAAGAAATACTGTAAAATAACCCCATCACCACGCTGCACAGTGCTGTATCTTTTTCAGGATTAGTCAAAACACACCCAATGCTAAAAATACTTCTCTGCTGCAGTTTTTCGGATACACCAAGAAGAGAATAAAACAAAGACATACGTAACTGATGGCATGAGGTATGCTTTTGTTAAAAATCAAGTAACCGCCCTCAAATAAACTGAAACAACTTAGAGAATGAGGACCTTTTGACAACCTTTCTTGTAAACAGACAGATGAGCCCAAGTATGACGGTAATCAACATTCTGACAGGATTTTCCTCCCTTTGGCTCCACACTTCTGATGCAGACTATTAAATCTTCTAATCCCTTTAACTCATCTTACTGAAAACCTAATGCTTCTCCTCTTTGCCTCCAATTACAACGCTTTTCAAAATGATGACAGAAAATTTAGGTATTTAGGAGTGTCTGGGTCAGACACTGGTGTGATTTCAGTTCTGCCAAGGAATACCAAATCTAAGTCTCTTTGCCACACCCAAAGGAATAAATGTTCTACAAATTCCTGTCTGAGGACACACTGAACCCAGCCTGCCATAACCAGAAATAAAACTCAGGTAAGCTCCAGCGGGTATAAACTGACAGGTGAATAGGCGGCAGGAGGTGAAGCTGCACAGCGCTGACTGCGCCGCATTCCGATATTCTGATGATTTTATAAAACATAACAAGTACCCACTCCTGGCTACTTTGTCACTGGTGTTTTTTGACATGTAAAGCTTTGATGCGCTTTGTCTTGTTTTTCTTCATTAGCCAGAGAATTAATAAAAAGCTAGTTAACCCTAAAACTCGTACAGCATTTGTTTGGATTCTCTTTTCATTTTCACAGACCATTAGAGAAGCAGGCCACAGCACATACTTCTTTTGGAAAAAGAGAGTAATTCGGCACCTTTAAACATCAGCTATTTCCTTCAGTGCTATAAAGATCAGAAGGAATCCAGGGCTTTGTGTATGTAATTATGCAATTTTATATGTAATTAGTTTTAATTGCCCCTCCATCCGACTAGAGAAAACGTAACTCTAAAAACTTGGCGTAGGAGAAGCTTTTGGTTAGTCTTTAATTGAAGGCTTTGGCCCAGGAACAAAAACCATCTTGTTTCAGATGATAACGTTTGCTCAGTTGGACCAAGCTGTAAGAAAAACAAAAGTGGTCCATTAAAACACGCAGCGTAAGTACCTGGGACCTGCTTGTTGTGAGTTAAAGCCGGAAGGCTGCGCTCAGACTAGCAACACTGAGGTGAGAACCCTCACTCAGCTCATTACAACCTTTAGTAGCATGGGTAGCGCTCTGTCTCACCCTTGCTGGGAGAAAATTCCATAAAATAGGCTGTCCTGCCACTTCCTTCTCCTAAGTAAAAAGATGTCCTGGACAACGTTGAAATGGAAATTTATTTCTGGAACAGAACAGGAAAGGCGGGATTTTAAAAATGACGTCCATCTTCTCTGCAAGATGCGTTTTCCACCGAGATCACCCTAAACGAAGGAACAACATCAAGTGGGTAGAATGCACACAGAAATAGATGCAATTCTCACCTCACAGCGCTTGTGTGGGGAAAGATACAAATCCCAGTTCAAAGGCAAAAGAAAAAAAGCTTAAATGTCAAATGCAACCTGAACAGCTGGTTCTGTTCGTGCAGGAAAAAAGAGGGCGTTGAGTTCACCAATAAAATGTGCACAGAAGAATTTTGTTTGACTAGCCAGTGTAGGTGCCACCGGCAACCAGTCGACTATGACACTTCACCTAAAATACACTAAACAACATCTTTATACTACAAGTACTAACTCTGCAGATACGGGCAATTCTGGACACCAGAATCTTGTCATAGAATTCAAATTCAACAGCTGTTTCAGTGAAGAACACATAAATTTTATCATCATCTCCATTTGGACTAGATTCACTTTCATGTACTATTTCCATGTTGACAAAGCTTGGTTCTGAAACACATGGATACACAAAACACGGTAAGTTTATTCCAGGAAAAACATACACGCTACAAGTTATTTTAAAATTAAGTCTAAATGAACTTTTCTTGGTGGGCTAGTGGACAAGGAGAGGGCTGAGAAGTATTTATGAATCCATCAAACATTAAGAGAAGGAATCGTGCTTTCGTAAATGACAAGGGGCTGTGGCTCCTCTCATCCCTGTTGTCCACAGTGAAAAATTTCAATACATAACATTCGAGAGAGAATTTGTACACGAAATTATACTTCAAGAGGCTGAAATACATAAAAAAAACTTCCTACCATTTAGCCACGGTGTTTTAAACTCTGTTCTTAAAGGATTTCTCATGCTGCGAAGTATTATAGGTTCTGTACCCAAGAAATTACTTGAAGTAGCCGAATACAATTCCCCATCTGTAAAGATTTGGAAGAAACAAAAAAATACGACGCACTTATTTTTAAAAGTCGTATCACAAGGGGCAAATTGGGGCTGACGTGCGAAAACAGAATGAGGGTAACGTGACTTAGATACGGAAAATCATTTCAGGTTGCGTGTCCGTCCAAACATACCGACAAAGACAGACGCGTACATCAGAGTTGGTTCGAACAGACACTTCCCTCTGCTCTCCTCAGCTCTTCCTTGCAAGTGTATCTTCGTCCCACGGACAACCTACAGCAAATAATCATTTAAAGAGGATGAAAAAGTAACACTTGGTAAGTGCTTTCTTGTCTTTCATGCTTTTATAAAAGAATTATGGACCCTTCTAATCTTCAGCTGGAATATTTTGGGAATGGTCTTTAAAGATCTGCCATACGACTCAAATGTATTCCGTAAAACCTGCATCCAAACATAGTTACCATGTGATTACAAGTCGGGTGATACGCGTTGGTTCCACAGACATATAAGGTAGAGTCATTTATCTGATGGAGGATGAGGATGTAGTTCTGGCATCTCATCTAAAATAGAAAATAAAATTTATGTGGCGACTGAAAATTTTCCGGTGTCAGCATCAAGCAAACAAGCCAAATAGATTTCAATGAACTGGCTTTTACTTTGTTTATTTCCATTAACCTTGACACTGTAGCCATTTTCATTTTAGTTAACAACTTAGAGGGAGAAACACAGGTTCCTACCTTGTCCTTTCCTCTGCCAATACACTCCAGTTGTCTTTCCTGTGTAGCAAACCAGTATTCCTAAGAGCCAAAAAGACTTGTAAGGTGGTACGCATCTTCACCTCCCAAATAATTTGTAAAAAATCATCTTCCTTTGTATCTCCATAACACACGAAGCATACTAAAAAACCTGAAGAGAGGTCTTCTTTGCTTAAAACCAAAAAATTCTGTGATAAAGTTTCAAGCCTTGAAACAGTTAATACTTTTACACTTTTAAAATCAGAACATGAAGTTCAAATTAAGAAAATCATAAGTAAAATATTTTTAAGAAGGTATGGGGGGGGGAAAAAAAGGGAGAAGTCTTTAATTTACCCTCGCTATTTCTCTAGAAATATTATTCAAGTCAAGAGCAAATACTGCATCTCTGCCTCCAACAAGTAAGGTACTGGTTTCTTCATTCACAAGAAGAGTGGAAACATTGGATAGCCCTTCTTTCATAAAAGTGTTTATATTTCCATCTGCAAAACAAAGAACGTTAAGTTACTTCAGAAAAATATTTATCACTAGAATCACAGTGTTACGTAATAAAAATTCCAGACTGAAAGCAAATTGCAACAGAACAAAGGTAAAAACTTGCACACATTTCCAAGTAACATGAAAATAGTTGAATAAATGGGTATTCTTTTCCCAATTTATTACAGGAAAATAATCATCATTGTTACTATATCTCTAAGCCAGAGCCTCCAGCTACAACAATTACTGTCCAGGCATTCCTCACTGTCACCAGACGAGTGCATCCGCAACACTTGAGGTGAAAGAGTCCATGGCATTCTTTCCATGCTTAATAAAAAATGAACTCCCAACACTGTGCCGTGTTTCTTTCTATTTTTCACTTACTTTGGTATTTTACTGTTTTTCTGGGAATGCAGTTCCCAAGAGATCCTTTTGTCTCGTGTATTAATTGCAGAACGAGATAAAGGACGACAGCAGCGCTACCCATTTTCAGAGATTCAGCCGCTAATAAGCTCTTCCCAGTTTTTATTCTTTGTCATTAAACAATTACAGGCAGCAATTTCTTCACGGTTCTTGAAAATGTCCTGTGGAAGTCCTCCAAGTAAGTATCTGCGATCTCCAACTATTTTCTGAAACTTGTCAAAACCTCTTACATTTTCCGCTCAGAAAACTACTTCCCGACGTCCTGAAATCAAAAGCAGTTAAAGTTCACCGTAATATTTGGTTACCTTCATTTTCATAAGAGATGGACAACCACACCCTTTTACAAGATTTTGTAGCCATTACCTGTATTTATACTAATCAGGATTAGACACTACTCTGATGGCAAATCCAACCTCTGACGAGCAAACCAAACTTGGTGCCACGTTTCTGATTCTCATTCGCAGGCTGCGATGCTTCCGATTTTCTGCAGGGCACTTAGGTATTATTTCACAAATAGAGTATTTTGCAGCAGTCACCTATTTTAAGTATTTAAGCAAAAAGCCAAGCCTGCTTTATTTACTGTCACTCAGCACTTTTTATATATGACATACAAATATATGTATCAAATCAACCTTATGCTATGACATAAGGATTTCTATTTTATTAAGTTAATTAGAAACAGGTACTCTGATGCCTGGCATTTTGGCAGTCCATCTAATAAATACGCTCTCCAACCAACGTGAGAAAATTGAGCAAAATTAAAGCTGGGTAGCTGATCTAGTCGAGAGGTGGCGTCCCTGGCGGCAGGGAGGCTGGATCAAAATGATCTCTAAGGTCCCTTCCAGCTTAGGCCATTCCATGATCTGCAATTACAGAAACCACAAAGCGAGATTCCAAATCCGCTTTCACGACGAAGGAAATCTCTGCTCTTTCTGCGCTTTGATCCGCAGGGAAATGCCCACAGCTGAGGAAGCTCTTTCCATTAGCACAGGCTGAGTAAAACCAGTTTGGGTTGGAACACTTTTAAATTAGTACATTGGGTTAGAAACTTCTGAGAGCTATTAGGTAATTTCAGTTGGACTCTGTACTGTAACACGGAGCGTGAGGCTGCACAGACAGGCCTGGTCTGGGACACGTGGGATCCAGAGTTTCCACCACCTCGATCCTTTCCTGGGACCAGCTCTGACACCGGTCCCTGCAACAATGAATTTGCAGCCGTCCTGTCCCACCACATCTTTGTTCCAGGGCACAAATCTTAATTCTGACCCTGGATTCCCACACCACATCCTGCATTTCTAGACCACACACACCGAAGCGGAGGTGGCCCAGGCCCGAGGGGCAGGAGGCACA
>NW_009716133.1:0-224 GCF_000703405.1 Apaloderma vittatum
CTCTCTCAAAGCTTTGCAGTGACTTTAGGCACAAGGATGTCTCCGGGAAGCCCGTTCCAGCTCTGCTGCCAGACTCCCTGTCCGCACCCGCTGCCCTCCTCCTGCAGCTGAATTTATTGCCCCCCAGCCCCCCTCACCGTGGTGTCCTGGCGATCTTGGTCAGGAAGGGACGTGTGTCTGTCCCCACGCAGGGGAGCCGCCCCTCGAGGCGGCTCCTCCACAAG
>NW_009716133.1:269-1518 GCF_000703405.1 Apaloderma vittatum
TGCCCGCGTTTATCCCGCGGACGCCCCAGCCCTCGGCATATGAATCAGCATTAAACCCTTTTCCCACTATGATCCTTAGTGCCACCATCTATTACTCTCCCAGTGCGTTTCCTATCACCTTTTGTTAGAATTATGCAGCCGGAAACTTAATTTACCCGGAGCTTTAAAAACAAATAAATACAGGCAGGCCGGTGTCCCCACGATATGCCTATTTACTCCTGCGATCCACAGATTATTATGAATTGTTGTGATTTTCAGGCGGCTGCTGTTCTAAATATCTTCTCAGCTACTCTTCCCGGCTGGAAAAAAAAAACATAAACCACCACCACAAAACCCAACAAAACCGCCCAACCCTTTCTGAGCAAGGGGCAAAGAGCAAGAGACCGTAACACTTGTGCTGGGCTTTATTTACTTTTGCTATTATTATTATTATTTTCGAAATTTGGAACGAGTGAGATTTTCAATTGCTGAAATAATTGCCTGGGAGAAACGTGGCTTAATCTGTTCATACATTATTGACTCGGGCTCCAATATTTGGCTTGCTGCTTTTTATCGCAAGAAGATCACGTACGAGAGTCTTTTGCATAACAATTTTTAAAGAGGACACATCCTTATATCAAAACTGGACGTGACTTGAATTTTGCCAGCGTTTGTCCCTAAAATGACCCAATTCCGGTTACTGCCACTGGGCAGCAGTAACATTGCATCGTTTCTCCAGGCAATAGACTTATTTTGCTTTACTCTCTGCCCCTTTCCCTGCCCCCCCAAACCAGCACGTACTTTTAAAGCTGATTATTTTGTCTTGCTGCGTTTTAGCCGTACATACACGGTTTTCTCTCCCTGGGAACGGATGAGCAGAGAGGAGCAAGCCCGGCTCGTAGGATCAACATGGCTAATTAACGCCGAAAGTTCCCATGCAAGGCAGAAATAGTGCCTACAACGAAATTTTGCTGTAAGCCGCAGCACAGAGACCCAAGCGCCGGTGCCAGCGGCTCCAGCGACCTCCCCGAGCATCGTTTTCCCCGGTGACGATCAAAAGAGCTCCCCTTCTCCCCTGCTTTTTCAAATCGAAATCGTGCTGCTTTCCAGCCCCACTGGTCAAGTTAATTCCGGAACAAAGGAGAACATAAACACAAAGGATTTCTCTTTCTCCCCCCTCTGCCCCCGCTCTTTCTCCCCGTCTCAAACTTCCCCAGTGCCTGCACCTCGGACTGGCGCAGGCCGGGGACCCCCCACCCCTGCATCGCCT
>NW_009716134.1:0-1033 GCF_000703405.1 Apaloderma vittatum
GGTGAGGAGGTAACTTCTTCATGAGCTGGGGGGGGCTCCATGGTTTTTACGTGACCTGCTGCCTGCGCGACTGTCGAGGCTGGAAGTCTCCCAGCTGTGATTTTTAAAATTTTTTTTTTTTGAACGAAGCCCACGAATCCCCAAAAAAGGAGCAGGCAGCAACCCTGGGATCTCGCGGGCGACCAAGTGTGGAGGAAGCCTAGCAAAAATTACAGATGGTGGCTGGTTGGCATCTCCCCCTGGCTGGAAACCAGCTGGGGTTGGGGGCCCGCTTCAACATCCCTCTGCCATGCCAGCCCTCCCCTCTCTGGGGTGGGGGAAAGGCCGCTGGAGCAGGGTTTCACTTTGAACCTCTCCTAAAAGCCCTCGCTGTCATAAGGGTAGGGTGACCTGGAGACACCCAAAGCCTCCCAAAAGGCTTAAAATAATGCTCACCACCACGAAATAAACTTGAATTCCAATCAATCTTGGGGGGGGGCGATATAAATAAAAAATAAATCCCCGCCTACAATTAAAAGAAGTGGCTTCAATTCCCAGCCCTCCCTCTGCCCCCCATCTCCTTTTCACATATGCAGACCCTTACACCAGCCGAAAGCGGAGCGAAGTCTCCGGGGACGAGGTCCCCGCCATCGATTTTTCGTGGAAGGCACCCAGAAAAGACGATGATGGACTGCGGGGCCGCAGCCCCCTGACCGGCGGGGGGGGTGGAGCTGGGATGGATCCGTCGGGAAAGGGTCGTCGTTTCGGTTGTGGCTGTCGGAACCGGGGCTGGGTTGGAAAATAGCGAGCGGAAGCCATCAAGGTGGAGGAGAGGAGGAAGAAGAAGAAGGGCCGAAGGACTCGGGCGAAGCAGCCATTAGGAAAGTGCTGATGCAGAGGTTCACTTGTGTCTACGGGCAGAGTTGGAGTAGTTGCTGTTCACGGACAAAGGCGGTAGGAGGGAGTGGAGCTTTGTAGAAGCTGGAGCTTGTCTCACTGGGTGTCTGTGTTTCATTCCCTGTCAAAAGGCTGGAAGCTGGGAGGGGAAAAGGAG
>NW_009716135.1:0-63423 GCF_000703405.1 Apaloderma vittatum
AGGGAGGGCGGGGAGGGAAGGCTGCCAGGGGTGAACCCAGGCAAAGCCAAAACGAAGCTCCACCAAAACCAAGGAGCACAAATGAAAGTTTCGAAATAGCATCCAAAGGACCGGACCGGACCGAACCGATGGTGCGTTCCAGGAGCTGCATCGCGGATGTGAATGTCCCCGGCCCGCTGCATGGAGAGGGGTAAAGACACGGCAAATCCTTGTTATTTATTTATTTATTGGAAGCAATGTACGGGTGACACCCAGAAGGCATCTGAGTCCTGAAAAAAAAAAAAGCCACCAAAAAAACCACAGCACCTCTGGACCCAAACGAGAATAAGAAGAATGAGACGACAGTCTTGACCTCGACACTGAGAGGAAGGTGAGCAGAAAGAAAGAAAGAAAATACAGAAAAGATATGCAAGCACCAAACCTGTAGATTACTGCAGCTTTTTTTTTTTTTATGCTTCTCTGAGGACAGATATTTTACTGACAGCCATGCAACATAAAGGCATCATACTGATTGTGTTCTTGGAATATTTTATTTCTGGCCGTGGGGAAGCAGGTAAGCAAAACAAATCAATATTGTCATTCATGAAACAATTTATCCTAAGTTTAGCAAGGAGAAGGGGGATAGAAATTAGGTCTATTTGTTTAAAAAACCCTGACATGTCAAAATCTTTATTTTAGATGGGATTTTTGTAAGGAATCTGGGTTAGTCAATATATAGAACTGCTTCTTATTCCCTGCAGTACAGAGCTTTATAGATCAGCCTCCTCTCAAAGACTTGTCATAGGATGTACAGTTTCATACATCCTTAAAATAAAAAAAGTTTATTATTTTTGTGAATGGAAGAAAAGTAAGAGGGAAAGAAAGAGATAGATGGATTGAGTTAGGCTGGATATTTGTTTTGAGGATGAAACACTGCTTTCCTAGGCAGGACATGAGTGAAATGACAACATCCTTGGGCAGCATCACTGTAGAAATCTGAATTATTCTCTGTTAACTTCAATTTGCATCGCTAAAAGTCAGTGATGCTGTTTAGGAATTACTATCAGTCCACTCATTCAGTGTATTCCCTGACTTAACAGTTAAGATGCAGTGGACAAGACTAAGTTAGCATTAGAGAAAAAAATGATTAGGGCAGAAAGAGAAGTTGATTAGTTCTGTGTGTATATGTGGGTGTACAAATAAGTATATACAGGAATAATACAGCTGTAATGGTATTTACATAGGGTCCTAAAAATGCCTGGATTATGATGGAGACAAATTCCTTAAAGGAAAGGAGAGAAAGCATTTTTTTTTCTTTCTGCAGTGGTTTAACACATCTTTAAGTTTAAAAGGGATGAACTACAAAGATCAGGTCAGAAAAATAAAAATAATTACTGATAAAATAACATCCTTGGTGAATTTTCCTTTGAGAAACTGGCTTGGGATCTCTCTGTACAGGGAAACATATCAGTGGTTTGAATTTCACCTGTGTGCTCAGAGTATTAGGACAGGAACAACACTCTTCATGCAGTGATTTGAAAGCAATTGAAGTGTTCAGCTACCCCGTAAGCTCCAGTAAAGTCAAAGGCAGATCAGGTGGCTTCAGCTCAGATTACTCCCTAGCTAGAATGCTTTTGGTAACATAGACATTAGATTTCCATAACCGCAAGATATATTTTCTTAAAAACTGAAAACAGCTCATAAATTTACAATCCTGTCATATTATCCAGTGACTCACTTGAGAAAAAGGCTGTCTATCATAACAGCACAGGGAAGGAGTGGAGGAATAACACAGTAGCTTAGTCCTCTCAGTGTCTTATCTTGGGCATTCACTAGTTTCCCAGGCGAGGGCCATCCCTATAGGATACATATGTTGACACAGCACAGAAAGGTTACAGAGATGTCTTGTCAAGTTCCTGATACTACTGCAGAAAGCAGCCCGTTATAAACTAGCCTAAATTTGCTCTGCATGCAACTCACAAAGCGAAAGTGAATCTCCAAAGATTCATCACACAGCCCACAGGTGACTGCTCAGAAAGTGAATTTGCGGGGAGGAAGTGTGCTTGGTACAGAGCTAACCACACTCAGAATAAAGGTGTGGGACACAGGGAATGACAGCAAAACAGCAAAATAATTGGGCGTTGAAGGTGATGATGCTAAGGATTCAATGTCACTTTAAATACACTCCTTAGTCAAAAGCTACACAAACCATCAGCCTGTGAAAGCGCAAGGATTACCTGTTTATTATTAATATTTATTTCTTTTTGAATCTTTACAGGTCCTGCTACAGGCAGGGTCAGTACAATTCAGACGAAGGTTAGTTCAGGCAGTGTTTAGACAGTCTGTGAAAAATGATTTGGAAGTCTCAATCTTTTCCTGAGCAGAGGGCTGTCCAGGGAAGTATGTTTCTGACACACTTTATTAGCCTATACAGTAAACTCCCTTTTCAGCCCTATAGTTGGCCCCTCCTGGTCAGAAGTGAAACAAATTGATGGGGCAGTTGTGTAAGGACTACATGGAGTACAATATTTCTGGGCAGTGCAATATTTGCCTTCTGCCACCTCTGTGCAGAGAAGACAGACAGGATTGTCAAGACTAGCTCCGTAGCTCTTTAAATATAATACAAAGGGAAAATTAAAAAAAAAAATAAAGGAAATCTTTGTGGTTAGGCTGAAGGAGGCACCTATGTTTTCTACTGTGAGATGTGACACTTGTGTGATCCTTCCTCTAGTCTTCTGCAGGTTTGCTCTTCCCCTCAAATAAACTCTGCAGTCATCTGAAAACTCTTGCAAGTTGGGACAATTGATGGGACTGACAACAGCTTGGGCTCCTGCTTTACCTCCAGCCAGCCCTGGACCCTCCAGGCGAGCAGGACCCCGGGAGCAGTGCCTGGGCCAGCTCTGCTCCCCATGGCAGCCCTCCAAAAGGGGGCGTGGTGTGGTCAAAAATGGCCATTTCTAGCACCAAGCCTCAAATCAGTTGCGGGACCCAATTATCAGCAGGGTTTGGTTTCCTCTGATCTGGGGTTACTCAGCTCACCTGCGAATGAAGCTGTAGGTGTCGGAGCTCACCCTTGTTGCAGAAGGGATGTGGCAGACAGAATATAACCGGCCACAGCGGAATACTGTCCAGACCTGAGATTTTATTCTCCTTCTCTCTGTGCCTCAGGTCATGGAGGCAGCTTCGTTTCTAGCATATTCAGAACTTCACTATTGGGGTATTTACGAAGGCTGGCTCATTAGCTCCAGTTATGAGGGCGATTTTAATGCAGAAATACATCGGACTACTCATAAACGGATGAAGATTTGCCAAACTTATTGCGTGTTGGCCCCAGACAAACTAAAGGGTTGTATAGCACTTCTGTTGTAATCAGCATTAAAGTTCTACATCTGATTAATAAAAATTTGAGCAACTTGTGTTCTCAGGGTGGTTAGCTTTAAAAGAACATTTGAAAGGTTTTAGTTATTAAGAAAAAAGTTAAACAGATATAAAACTAGTGAAATCCATGTTGGACATGCTGTTCCATCAAAACATAGCAGAAGACACCCAAAAGTTTTAGTGTTTACATGTTGCTCAGAACTATGAAATTTGTTCTCTTGAGTGGAGACTCACTGTGGGGGATTTGAATACACAAAATCATAAATTTGCATATGGAAAAGAAATAAAAATTTCCATTTAAATAGCTGAGAATATACTAGGTATCTTTCTAGTCACAACAGCAGACTTTGCCTGACATGCCATATGGACCATTCTTCCATCAGGTATCAAATGGAGAGTGAAAAAAACCCTAAATATACACAAGAACCTGTTTTTAGTTGAGGTCTACAATGTTCTGTTGCATTACAAGGCTCTGAAGTAGGAGATGTCTGTTTGAAATGGTGCCCCAAGAACAGCAACAGTATGACCTCAGGTGAACTGTATGATTCCCTAATCATTAGATAACACCATTGTTGTAACACTGACCTGCCACTTTGTGGCACAGCTCTGAAGGACCAGAAAACAAACAAATAAATTAATCGGACCATTTATGGAGCCAAGCCATCCTCCATGGAGTAAAAGCTAATCAGCTTCATAATAACATGCAGTGCCCATGCACAAACTGTTTAGTTCTTTATGAATTATTCAGTGAGTCCTCCTGGCAGTTGGGGTAAGTTGTTTGTTCGCCTGGCTGCTGTTTGTCTTCTGCAGCGGTGCCCCCTCACTGTCCAGATTCAACATTTCAGGTTGTTTCTGCAAAATCAGTGAGTGATGGACAGGCTGCGCTATCCTTGTGGCCAAGCAATGTTCTGCCAATTGATTTCTTTAAAGGCAAAGCTTTTAATCGACTGCAGATTTTGGTTTCTGAACACTCTCCTCTCAAACTGCCTTCTGCTAATTTGCACTTTGTTCTTCTTCCATTTTCCTAATGACACAGCAGTTCAGACAGGAACTGTTGATGTGCTACATTAGCGAGCAGAGCAGATAAACCTTCTTGTGTTCAGAAGAAAAACCATGTTTTTCTTCCTTTTCCAGGTTCAGATAAAAACAGCTGAAAAAAATCAATACAAGGCTAACAGCCCATTTATGGGAAATATAAAAAGCAGCCATTCCATTTAAAAAGTGTTTCTTTTTTTTCACTTTCTGATCTTGTTATCTGCAAAGCTTCCTCTATATAATTCCTTAAATTTAGAACTTCAGCATCCCATTTACTACATGAAAGCTTCTGTAGTGTGATGCATCAACAGAGATGGACTTTCTTTTAATTACATGGTAAATTTATCCATAACCCAACAGCATATGTAACATGGACTCATTCTTAATCAAAACTAAGTAATGTGACTCTTAGACGATTATTCAAAGCTCAGTTGTAAGACCAGTCCCACTTAAAATCTCTGGAGGCAAAGATGACATCTTTCTGCAGCACTGAGTAAAATAAGTCAATATCCAATCTACTTTAAGTACAGGAATTGCTGCGCTTTCCTTATTTCCAGCAATGTTGACCAAGCAGCTTGGACATGAGCATAAATCCAAATGCCACTTGGAAAGACATTCTTGAAGAATACAGTTGTGGCTTTTTATATTTTTGCTGACCTGCAAGGATAGATTTATCTTTATTTCAAGAATTCTGCGTGACTTAGTGAAATTCAACCTCCAGAGTAGACAAAAATCTGGCATTTCAGATGCTCTGCGAAAATAACAAAGTTTTAAAAAACCTTTGTGGAAACTCAAGTCTTTTCTTGGGACAAAAAGACTGAGAGAAATTGCAAGGATCTTCCCAGATAAAATCTCTGAAGCTTCTGGTGTTCCCCTGTAACTCTGCTAGGCTCAGATGGAGTAAGAAGTTCATAATCACAAAGAAAAAACACTGAAATGGTCATCAAGCAGTCAGGAGGGTGTGAGGGCTTGGTGGAGGATCTCCAGTAGTGCTAAGAATCACCTGCTCAGTTGAAGTTGGGGAGCAAAGAACAGAACTGGTAGAGCCAAACATCCCCATTTTCTCTCCTTTCTTCTCCAGCTGACTTCTGCAACTCCTCCTCTCTCAGAAAAATTCACCTCTGGCACAGGGAGTGGTGGCAGGACTGAAGAGAGCTTTCATTCCTTTGATCCAAGGGCTATTAGGTGCACATGTAATTCAGGAACTGCCACCCTCTAAGCTCTGTCAGTCTCTTAGGACTTCACTGGGATATTAAAAAAATATCTTGGTTAGACTAATCCAACCTCTGGTGGAAGAAAACCTCCACTAGGAGGAAACCTACTGTGTCTCCGGACACCCTCTCTTTCCTTGAGGCTGCTGCTTCCAATGTCTGTAAGTCCAAATTCCTTTCAAGGCAGCTTCCAACTGTTTCTTAAAGTAGTCAAGAGCATTTTTGGATGATCTACTTCCTTGCTATCTGCAGTTTAAGACTACCTTATGCTGTATGTAAGCTAAAATGGCACACACCATTGGTCAATGGGATTCAGTGGACACACAGCAACTTCCGTTTGTGTCTTAATCCTGGGAAGCAAAATGTGCTTTTGAGGTGTTTTCCAAAACAATGCCCATCTCTGACCCTTCTCTTCAGGCCTGTGCAGAAATGTCAATAAGGAACTAAAGACAGAAGCAACTCAAAGGCAAAACTGTGAACGCTGGACACATTTTTTCACCTTAAACATTTCTTTTGGAGAGAGGGACATCAGTTTCATCCAACCACCCTTACAATTTGAATATTTTTATAAGGCTGAATTAAAGAGTATTTTATTTGACCCAACTTGATTTTAAAAAGAATTTTACCTGAGGAAGGGCTGAATGTAAACCAAGTAGGGATTTTAAAATTTGACCTAGAATGTTGAACTAATAGCTGACCTTTGAACTCTTCCTAGATTACCTACGGTTTACGGTCATCCTATGTTTCACTGCAAGGGTCATTTCCTGTAGGACTTACATCCAGTCATCTGACTTGTGACCTCTTGGATTAAATTTATGACCCTGCAGGGTCAGTCTTTAACTCCTTCTAGACTGTTAAGTTGCAAAGAAGAGATGGTATGTCATTAGAAAGGAGGTTTTCTCCAGTGTGGTAATAAGGTTTTGGGACTGACTTTTAATTCCTTTGTTAAAAGGCACTACTGATTTCTGAAAAATACAAAGACTTCATAGTTATCCCTACCTTTTCTTAATTTAGACGTAAGTAGATACATACACTGAAGATGTCAAAACTTTTGTCTGTATTTGCAAACTTGGCAAGCAGAATATAGTCACCTATCTCCATGTCACAGTATTTAAATAAAAGAGAGACTTGATTTTCAGTTCTGCTACGTATTAACAACTCCAGCTGATCTCAATAGGAGTAGAAGAAGCTCAACCAAGCTCAGAATTATGCCAGTAATGCATAACTGTAGGACTACAGAAATACATGCTTTCTTTACGTGTTTGCATGTGTAATTAATGTCTGTAATTAGCTAGGCAGGAATCATCTCTTTTCTTAACGTTTCTATAATGTATAGTAGTTTAACTTTGTTCTGTGATAACAATGTAAATAAATGTATTGAATAGATTCAGTCCTCAGATAAAGAGCTTCCCTAGAGTGAAAGTAAGAAAAACCAAGATTTATGTGGTTAAGCATGAAATTCAACAGACTGACACAAATGCATTTTCAACGGAAACCAAAGTTAAGTTCCTTAAGCATGAGTTTTCTAAAGATCTCAGTTTCTGAGTTAGGCACCCAAAACAAGGACTAGATTTATTGAGAAACTCCCTCGAAACTTTTTGTGAAGGATGAAGCAGGACTCCAAACATTTGCATCATCACATTGTGTCACAGCCTAGGAATTATTTGAGAAATTCTACTTAGCCGTGGTTTTTTGCCTGTTTTTCAGACCCCACAAGGCTACGAGCCTTCCGCTGCAATGGCCGTTCTTGCAACCCTCCGGTGGGCAACCTTGCAAGAGGGAGGACACCGGTCACTCTCAGCACGTGTGGCCAGAACAGTACAGAACTGTACTGCTTCTTCCCAGACCAGAACCTCCTCCATCAGGTCCCCCATGGCTGTGGGCAGCCTCGCTGCACCAAATGCAATGCCAACCAGCCTGATAACTCCCATCTCCCTGCCGACATGACAGACGATTTCTTTGCAAACCCCGTCTCCTGGTGGCAGTCTGCCCAAGGGGTACACAGGGAAGAAATCAGACTGGACTTTGAAACAGAATTCTACCTGACCCATGTCATTGTTGTGTTCAAGTCACCTCGCCCAGCTGCGATGGTGTTGGAAAGATCCCAGGACTACGGGCAGACTTGGAGGCCCTACAAGTATTTCTCTGTCAACTGTACAGCGACTTTTGGGCTCCAGGATGATCTCATTGAGGAGGGCTCCATGTGCACTTCCAGGTATTCAGATGCAGCGCCCTGCACCAGAGGAGAGGTAAGCAATAACTAAGTTTAATGCTGAACAGCTGAAGACTGGCTGAAAATCAGCAAGTATGTGCTCAAAGAGTTACTGTGCACATAAATTAAGAAAGGTAGCCCATCCCCAAAGGCTTTGTGTTAAGAAAAGAAAAGGGGAGAGAAGAGAAATTATATGTCAGTTAAAGGAAAGGAAATGCTTTAACAAAATTATTTCATGAGGGTTGTGCAGGATAGGATTAATCTTGCCTAATTTTACGTTGCAGATGCCAATAACTGAACTAGAATTCCAACAATATAGATGTAGGGCAAAACACA
This sequence comes from Apaloderma vittatum, assembly GCF_000703405.1. Lineage (NCBI taxonomy): Eukaryota > Metazoa > Chordata > Aves > Trogoniformes > Trogonidae > Apaloderma > Apaloderma vittatum. The sequence goes on from NW_009716135.1 coordinate 8,152, forward strand.
TTTGTATAGTCTGACTTATCCAAATTGTTTTCCTACTTTAGGATGACATGAACTGCACAGTCTTTCTTTTTCTTCTCCATATAAAAAGTGCTAGATGATTGCATGATTTTTAAACACATTCTTCTCCTAAGTTTAATGTAACCTTTCTTGCTTGGACTGGCAGTGCTGATTGCATCAAGCCACTGGCTCCAGAAATGAAACTGTTTAGAAACAAGAAGTGGCGGTGAGCAGACAGGTTTCACTATTCAACTGTGGGAAAAGGCCCTCTCTTACTATTCTGTGCTATTCTGTCCTATTAAACATATGCAGAAGGCTTTCTTTTAAAATAAATTTACAATTGCTCTGATAAATTCCACTAATAAGAGCATTAACAACTGTTTAGTTATGAGATAGTTAATTTAGTTATAACCATTTTCATTCATCAATCTTGAAACAGTTAAGATGGGTAAATATCATTGGTATCATTTTATAGAGGAGACAGAGGCACAAAGGGAGATTATAAGACATTCCTAAAGTCACAACAGAGGCTGGAGCCCTTTTACTTCTCTCTTCCTTGGAGAAGTCACAGTCCTCTTGGTTTCCCTGCCTGGAAGTGATCATGCAGGTTTGGCTGTAATACTTTGCTGCAAATTAAGCTCAGGTGCGAGGTGAATGGTCCAGACAGGCTTCAAAAAACACTGTGGTTTCAGTAGTGCACTTCAAAATGCTCTTGAGCAGAAAGAAACTAGTATATTACATATCTGAGATGGAAACAGCAGTAAGGAGAGACTGAGTTGATCTTTGTGTAACAGGATGGGAAACATCTCTGCATATTAGAAATCTGGAGCAGACCATCTGACTACTAAATTGTCTTGTTCTTGGAGTAGTAATTCTGTTGATCAGTTATTATGATACATTTAATATATTCAAATGTCTTCTGTAGAGAGATTACAATTTGCCACGTCAATTCAGAATCTAGGCAAATAATACAATTTTCCATTCTCGTGTGCCTTCCAATCAAAAATCTGGAAGTACTCTGCAAGATCCATTTAATGATCTTCAGCACACATGGAAGTGTCCTGTCGCCGTTTCACAGATGGGAAAAGAGCAGAACAGGAAGGTGAAATATTTTGTGGTAAAACAGGACAATTCTGGTTGAATAAGGAACAGAATACAGGATCTGAAGCAAATGCCTTGGCCTTAAATGCAAATCAAACAACTCTTCCTTCTCTAGTACATATGCCCTGTCACCTTGCTCTCTGTGGGCTTTTGTGCTTACTTAACCTTGGGGAATATCATTAAGACCATGTGTTGCTGCTACAACAAATCTGAGAAGTGGATGGCAGAAAATCAAATAATAAAACATTCATCCAACACAAGCCTTTGTGATTACAAGTGTGAAAATGATTCTATCAACTTGGGCAGCAACTATACTGAAATGAGTATGTGTATACTTAATCAACTCACGCTGTAGTAGGAGAAATTAGAAAACAATAGTTAATAGTGATAGCAATAGCAATTGCAAGAACAATCATATTTACAAGTTGTACCCTTGCACATCCCAAATACTTTCATGGACTGTTACATGAATTGAATACAAACAGAGGTCATTTCCTCCATGGGACAGAGAGCTGGAGCTTTAAAGCAGCACACAGGAACCTGTATGGCAACTTAGCAGAGAACAAGACAAATACTGTTTCATAGCATGTTAATCCAAAAGGATTCTGAAGTTCTGCACAGACTTTACAGAGATCTCTTCATCAATCCATGAAATGCCACCATGGTAAGGGTGCAAAAGCATCAGGCTTTCCAGGTCAGCAGTATGACACAGCAGATTCTTTTGTTATTAAAGAAGGCAGAGTGTACTTATTTAAAGTGACACCTGATCAGCTTTGCCTGAGTAACATTGCTACCCTTACTACAAGTCTCACAGGAGCTTTGTCTATGCATTTCAGAACTGCAGTTTTACACCTTATACTAAAGATGTCAGAAATGTCACCAGGGTATCCTCTTAAGCACTGACTTACTTACAACTGACTTGGAGCTGCTTGAACTCTCACCACTTCCCTCTGCAGTGCTCTCTGCTACTTCTTCCCCTTCACTCTGACCCATCCCATTACTGATTCTGGCTAAGCTTTGGCTTTCTGAGGAGCTCACATCACAAGCTGACAACATTTCTGAAATGATCAAAGCTGTTCCAACTTAAATGGTAATTAATGCTCTGAGATAAATGCCAGTTTTATCTGCTGAGGGAGTTGAAGTCATTTCCACTGCATAACACTCAGGTTTTTCCTGGGTGTTCCCCTATTTGCTTGGAGAAGAAGCACAAATCCCTTTTTAACAGGGCACAAAAGGAATCAAAAAAAAGAGATAGCTTACTAAGAACACTCAGTTTTAAAAGCCATGTGGGACACATCATGAAACAAGACTTCAGGTCAACTGGCTTCCAGAACTGAGAATGCAGGTCTGAGAGGAGACTTCCTCTCCTAGGAGCACGATGGGAAACTTGGCAGAAGAGAAACTTTTAGGAGACTAGAATGGAAGCAAATGACATTTGGGTGACAATGTCACAACAGAACATAATGCATCATTAAGACAAGTTGTATCTCTTCTCTCTTGTAGATTATCCCTTATCTGTTACCTCTGCCACAGTCACACACCTTCATTCCATCCCAGCATTGGGGACGTCACACATTGGGGAACAAGCTCTGTAGAAATGCAAGGAGATTACTTCCTTTTTCTTTTACTCCAGCATTCCTTTACTCCTGTTTAGATCCAGAGGACTTCTTCAGCTAGAATCTATCTACCTGAGATCATAAGTCCCTCCATCTTAACTCTTCTGCCAATAAATTTGCTCTGTTCATGATTTCTGGTCTAGGAGGAACAGCAATTTATTCACTGTCACTTGCTTACACATCATTTGCCCCATATGAAGCACCACAAAATCAACAACTAACTTTATACGCTTATAAACAGTGCTCAGTGAAAATTCTCCACTAGTAGGTCTTAAGTCCCAAGTGCTGTTAGGTACTCTATGTTTTGCCTCTTGATTTCAATCACTATGAGAAATTCTATATTAAATGGGAAACAATTGCTTCTAATCTTTGTCCTACTCTTAAGGGAGAACATTCTTAACTATTCTTACGGGAGAACAGTTACTGCTATGCTCATCAGCTTCATTATGCCAACCTCTAACATAACATCATGAGCTAAAACCAAGCCCACCTTTTTAAGGTCTACTCATCTACTGTACGTGCATCTATAGGCAACACCTGAATGTCATCTTATGCATTAACTGAGACATGTTTAACCTACTTGTCTATCCACATGTTTTTATAATTTAAAAACACTGTACTATATAATCACAGAGCCTAAAATGAGCCTTCAGGTCAGCTAATGTAAATCAAAACTGGCCCAAACAAAAGCAGAAATTACCACTACACTGCATCGGACATCAGTGTGAGTTACAGTTGAAACATCATATGGGGGAAACAGGGATCAAAATGTTTAAACCTGCATCCTGACAGCACGTGCACTCAAGGATCTGAGAGATTAAGAGCACGTTTTTAATAAACTGGAAAACCGGGAAATGAAAACAAATGTTCTCCTCCATGGAAGATGGTGTTTGCATGAAAGGGAGACATTAGCATGCAGAACAGGGTAGAACACTGACCTGCTTATAACCACCAGACCCAAGAGGAGACCCTTCCCCTATTGGGTCTAGCTAGTGGAAGGGAGTTTTGAGTCAAAGACTGGTTCATTTATGTTAGTGTCTGTGTGACAGATGACACCAATGAAGTGTGATATAATAAACCCATTACTGGAATTCACTGGGGGCTGGAAGAATTGTGTATGCCTGAATTAAGTAACTGGTTTCTATGGCAACATGTTAAGTGTGCCTTGTGCAGAAGACCTGTTCATTCTCCGTTTTGTATCCTGTGGTGACCTCTTTAGGGACAGAAGTCCCCAGCAGTGCCTTTTGTCAAAGATGAGTGGACTCGCTTTGTAGCTAAAAGACTTTTAATCACTCTTCTAAACACACTCTGTGAACGCCAGATCAAGACATGTTGTGATGGGATGCAGTTCTGTCTGCTTCAAAAGCCACCAGGTTTTTCAGACAGAACCCACAGTCAACCCTAACGAAGGCCTTTTCCCCTGCACTGACACTGCTGCCTTTCTCCATATATAGGGGCCCCCTGAGCAACAGTTATGGCAAAGGGGGAGCACTTGCATGCAGACACCAAACCAGGCCAGAGACAGGGCTCTGTGTGGAGTGCATGTGATGCTGTTCCAAGGACCCATATTCTTGCTGTTTTTTTCTCAGGCTTTTCCTTTAGTGTATTCATGCCAAACCTTTTAATCAACAAAGGAGGATCCTCTGCACACACACACACATACCTCATTAAATGGCAACATTAATAATTCAAGAGGTCACCACTGAGGCTTCAGTGGCTTCTTAAAGGCCTGATCTCATATGGCAGTGGGTCACTGGAAAGAAACATGCTCCACACATCACGAAGTTGAATTCTTACTAGCTAAGATGCAAAGGCAAGGTCTTGCGCTGCAGTGAATTGTCCAGCAGTCACCAGGACTGGCCTCTCAAAATTGCTCGATGCTCAAGTTATTCCAACTTCCAGATGGAAAGGATTCCAGGAGGGATTAGTCACCAGTGAAGGTAAGAGCCGGAATGTTATGACTAGGGCCGTCTGTTCAGCATTTCATTCAACTTGAACTGTAGCGAAGATAGAATGCAGAGGCAAGTTGAGAGGAAGCAGTTAACGCCAGCAGTGTAAACAAGCAGATAGCACTGCCAGGCCCTGCTTCCCTGGAGGAAGAATTAAGGGGCTCAAGGATTTGCTCTGAAGGGAATTTGAACTGACAAGACCAGGCCAGCATTCCCATCCCTGGCAAGTGAACTTCAGGAGGGCACCAAGAGTCCTATTCTGACCTCATTCACAATGAACCATTTCAGAAACACTGGAACTTTATAAATCCTCCAGAAAGACATAGTAGTGTGGTTTTTTGAGCATTGCTTCTCCATTTCCTGAACAAACAAGAGCAGATATCAAATGAATTTTTCTTCTCACCTTATTTTATAAAATCTTAATGGAGTTGCAGCCATGACTTCTATTTTCAAGTCTCAACTGTGAAAAAATTCTTGCCTAAAACACCATGAATCTTCAGAGATTCATTGTAATTTTCAAACTCCAGGCAGGAGAGCACTTAACTGTTTGCTCTACAGTTGTCCACACATCACTGTCACGGAGAAACTATACATTTAGCTAAGTCTGTTCATGTGTAAGATTTCAGCCAAGACCTAGAGCTATAAGTGGTTCCACTTATAAGAAATGGATGCCTCTCCCATGAGAACACAGCTTGGTTGACACTGATGGTGATGGGTTGTTTTAACTTCCCCTGACAATTCAGCAGACAGAGTGAAACAAGTTTCCTTGTTCTCAATCTAATACCCAGGCAGGCTGTCTGCATCACAGAACTTTGCTGTTTCAAAGCAAGTATCATCCCTCACAATGCTAAAGGACATTACACTTTGTGGGAGCATGAAAATGCTCTCACATCCCCACATAAAGCGGTGCTGTGTAGATTAGAAGGAATTTTGTCCAGTTCCTGTATACAGTCTGCAGGCTGAAGGGTTTTGTGCCCAACAGTCTAGATTTTGCACTCTTCCACAGAAGACACTGCTTCTCCATACAGATACTGCCTTTCTACACAGGTATTATTAACATGAACTTACAGAATACATTTTGTTTGAGAAAGTCTGCATGGCTCTTCAAATTTTTATGCCTCTAACTTTGATTGTGCAGTCTTTCCCCATCATCATATCAGCAGCAATGCCTAAATATTAATATTAATGCCACACTGACTAGATTACTGGAATGACCTCAAAGCAAATGCAAACTGAAGGGACATTGACCCTTTCTGTTTTGAATAACCCAGAATGAATTCAAGATGCCACTGTCTTGGCAGCAGCTGAGTTTATCGAGATCAGAGAAATTTAAAAGATCAATTGCACAATTACTTCTTTAACAAACTAGTATACTGTATAGTGGCTTCTAAGTTTTATTATTTGGAAGGGCAGAAAAGCAATGGATCTTGACTAAAAAACACTATTCCATGAATCTCCATAATGGGCCTTCTAATAGCTAAGAGAATAGCTAGACTTTCCCCATGCTCCAAAGAGTATGTCAAAACAGGAAAAACACTACTTCCCAGTAGAGACTACTCTGTGACAAGATGGAAGAATTCATTTTAGTCAAGGGGCTCCATCAAATAAATCAGGAGCTATTTGCAACTGAGTAGGAAAAATTTCCAGAGAACTGTTTACTATTCCTTTAAGAACAAAATCAACTCACAGGAAAATCTCTTAATGAAGCGGATTTAGGGCTGAAGAGAGTTTTTATTGCAGCTTCCTTCTGACAGGCCTAGTATAAGCACATAGACATTTCTGATCTCATTAACCTGATTGTGTGCAACATGATCAACATAGCTTAAGGAAGATTTGTAATATCAAATTCTTGTTCTGCACAAGGATCTTCTTTTGTAGGAGGCCATGCACTGGCACTACTCTCCATTCATGACTCACACTCCTTGACCTTAGGCTATGAGCTTGCAAGGGGGAACCTTTGTTGTGTCCGCGTCTCTTCTGACTAATACTGGCTGGAAGATCAGGTTAAGAAAACAGAATTATCTGCATCAAGAATGGAGAAGCAAAACATATGGCTAGAAATCAAAAATCTGAGACACTGTCTCTGGAATGAAGATGATCTCTTGACTGGTGATAAAACATCACCCCCTCTGAAGCTGTGCCAGCTTGTGTACGGCAAAATCAGTCCTTTAACAGGCTCTAACTGTGGATACCTTCTTTAGCTTTGCACACTTACAGCATTCTCAAAAATTCCTTGCTCTTAGAAACGTCAGGAGAGGACAGGGTAGTGACCATCTTTTTGAGGGGCAGCTGATTGATTTTGAAAATGAGAATGACAAATATGCGCTTGATAGCAGATATGCAGATAAGAGCGAATGCACTACTCAGCATCCAGCTCCAGAGTCAGCTCCTAATTGTAAAGGAAACTCAGGATCTAGGATGTATTTCCACAAAGGATTGAGACTAGAGAGGTGCTGAATACTCTCAACTTCCCCCCAATTCAGTGGAGGTGAGGAGATTTCTAGCGTCCCTTGGCAGGCTTAATCACCATCAGATTTTCTTTTGCAGCTGTGCTTATGCTACTTTTATGAAAGCTGCACACTGATGTTTAGAGAAACGACTGGGAGATTTCAGAGCAGGCTGTTACAGCAAAACGAGAACAGAGCTTCCACAAAGCTTGATATCAGACAGAGTTAATTAGAAGAGAAAGAGCTTTCCAGTGAACATCATGGGCAGCTCTTTTCAGAGCTTGCATCTTAATTATAAGAACTTCTTTTTCATTATACTCTCTTCATGTCTTTTACATGAATGTAATGGAAATCTGCACGGTATATCTGGGACATGAAAAAATAATCACATTTCTGCCTTTCTGCAAAAGGCAGACAGAGGTCAAACATCTATCTGTATAGAAGAGAAACACAAACTTTGTGAACTTAAAAAAAAAGCAACAAATAGCACAGTGAAAATACGGAGTGTCTCTTCCCACAGCTCATGACTTTAGGAGTTCACCAATACTTGGATCCATTTCTAATCTAATCTTTAAACATTTATGCAAAAATGGTTGAGACAGACAAACTCTTATCTTTTACTATTATTATTAAAATTACATGTATTTAACATCCACCTCCAGGGATTCTCAAAGAATTTTACAGATATAAATCTATTAATCTTCATCCCACTCCATGAAGTACTTGAATACCAGTATTTTAGTTTTTAACAAAGTAAGCAGGACATACAGCAGACTTCTCTTATTCCTACTGAATTCAGCAGCAATCCAGAACAGCGTAAGGCTTAAGTCCCTTGCAGAACATTATACTGAAAAATTGTGCTGGGGCTTTGAACAAACTATCACATTCCCAACTTTGTATTTTGGTCACAGTGACATCTCTTCTGTTTTTACAGAAATAAAATTCATCCCTGTACCATATAAACTAATCTGTCTCCTAATTTGGGATTAATTTTTTCTTAGGGAACCATAAACACAAATACATTAATTTAAAATATAATCATGTCTTTTTAGTACAGAAAAAAGTTTAGTGGTTTGGTTGTGTTTTGGGTTTTTCCCAGCTAAGTTATGCATTTATGGAAAACTAATTCTGGACATGTAAGGTGAGATCATAGAATCATAGAATGCATTGGGTTGGAAGGGGTCAGATCTGTTTTTAAAATTCATTCCATTCTACAATTATTTGAATCAATAAACGTAGCAGCTTGCAACGTATTGCTCTTGACAGTAGGGCAACACATATGTTAAGATCTCATGACTGTTGCATCCAACTAAATATTAAAAATTATTACATTAAAAATGATTACACTATACTCTTTCTTGTGCTCAAGCATTTTAGCCTCCAATATTGCAGGAAGGTGTCCTCCAGAAGGGAAGGGAGAGAAAAACCCATTTTCCAGTTTTATGCGTATATGAAGTAATGCTGCTGAACTCATTTAAATATGAAATAAAACTGTGCTACCTCTGTGCAAGCTCACCTAAACTGTTTGACTTCTATTGGCACAGCACATCTTGACTCTGCTGACACAGAATGTCTTTAAGTAAGTTCTCAATACCTTTGCTTTCTGCTAAGTTAAAGAAGGCTAATTCCTTAGCAGTTGTTGAATCCTAGAAGAACACATAAATGCTACTCCCAGAAGACTTCACTAGTGTTATATCAAGCAAATCAGATCTTTAACACTTAACAAGTCTTGCCTTGGGAGAGATAAGGACAAACAAATCCAGTCTCGTCACTGAGCTTATTCCAGACAGAAATATGTCATGAATTAATCATACAAGCAAACTCTTGTACCTCAACTGGAATGGAATACTCTTTTTTTTTAAAAGGATGCCACAATCCCTATGGGACATCCAAGCTATTAACATCTCTACTTACAAATAATGTCCAGAGTTCTAAGGGGATATAAAAAATGCCAAAGCAAGTCCCCTCAAGACATGCAAGGCCAGAAATGAAAATATTTGCAAAACAATAAACCCACAGGGAACCAAACCTTTTTCCAAGCTGTCAAGAAAAAAACCAAAACCCAACACAGCTTCGTGAAACAAATAGCCCTATGCTGAGAGCAGAGCACCCAACAGCTGTTCTTTTGCCTAAAGAACTCAGTGTTATCTGGATGCCAATTAAAGCATGAGGAAGATGGATAATTGACTGGAGATCCTAAAACATGAATCCATCTCTTTCAACTTGCCCTGCTGTATACACAATAGGTTTCTAGTAGTGCAGTACAACACACAAGATTTCCTTCGCAGTTAACGTACCTCAGTGCAAGACTATTGTCACCAAGCAAAAGTATAATGTGAGAGACACAATGAAAAGAAACACCTTGGCCATTATCCAGTCATTTCTTTCAGAGAGACCCAATAAAAACTCTTGGTTTTCACCTCATTCACCTTTCCTCTCCATCTCCTGTGAGGAGATCCATAGCTGTTCATAACTGGGATCTCTGGGACAGAGAGACGTTATCCACTTGCCCAGCCTTGTATAAGGAGGTCACTGACAGGACCAGTGCAGATCTTGCAGAAGTAAATGACATATTGGTTACCTTTTTTCAGATGTCTTGTCCTGGAGCAAAGCACCTCTAACATTTACGGTCCGAAGCCAGTGATCAGTTAGGTATCCTCTAGAGAGCTATCCTGAAAGGGGATACCATTTTTACTAAACATACATATTAGAGAAGCCATAAACAAGAGAACTATGAGAACAGAGCTTATAAAAACCACTAGCTGAACAGACTGCTTTACCCTTGGTTCCTCTGTTTTATGCCAATTTAAAACAGTTTCACAGGACTTTTAACCATTAATATCCCAGTAGCTAGTTTTTAACCCTGCTTTGAGATCTCTGAGCTTATCAGGCTCTGCAGAACAATTCCATCCGGTTCACTGCCTTGGTCGTAGATTAACTGACCAGGTGGGAGGAAGATGTGTGTGTCTGTATGTGACCAGGTGCTCAGGACTCTGAGAAATCACTCCACCTCCGTCTGGTCCACAGGGGACCAGGAAAAAGGAGAGAAGGTTCATAAAACTGTTTTCCCCTAAAAAGATCAGAATGTTCTGGATTAGGGGAACCGGACAGAGGAGACTTGGTCTTTGTCCTGTGAACCCATCAGTAAGGGGAATGCTGGGCACCTGGACAAACCAGAATGGGCCATTTGCTTATGGTTCTATCGACCACAGGAATGCAGACATTGGAGTGGAAAGGCCTGGCCTGTTTTGTCATGGCTTCATTGGTCAGGGGAATGTAGGCAACTGCCTTGCCCAGCCTAGGCTATCTGCCCATTAAGTCTATCAAACAAGGAAATATGGGCACCTCTGATCTCACCAAACAGGGCTGTCTGCAGCTTTGTAAGCAGCTGGCAGTATAAGAGAAGAAAATTAAAAAAAACCCCAAACACAACAGAGCTAACCAAAAAGAAAATGCTGCTGACAGGTGGGAAATGTAGCACTGCCTTTGCTGTGGTACTGCAGGTGTGGCTCTGTGCAAAACCTGGCACTGATTCTGTTAGTTTAAGGGGGTTTATCTCCCCATGTGCCATCAACATGCAACAGAGTTATCTTCCAGGCATGTACCATAAGCTCTATTCTGGCTCCTGCAAGTAAAAAGGAGCAAAAGCATTTTACATGCTGCATCTATTTAAATTGGTCAGTTCACTAGAAAGAAAGAAAAAGAAAAACACACAGAGAGAGAAAGAGGGAATCCCTACGGAAACAAAGCTTTCACTCCACTAATGGAGTTAGTCAGACAGACACTGTCACCACTTATAAAGCAGGGCCAAAGAACCCTGGGGGCAAGTCCTTCTGCTGTGATGGAAAAAACTCAACCAGAGGAGAAAATAGCTCTCAAACGGGAGTTAGATATCCATAGAGGACATCTAAGCCTGGGAATGAATGCAAACAGCTCTCTAGTTCACTGGCATGGGCTGTGGTGCAGCCCTCCTATGTCAACCGCTCGCCAAAAGCATCAGAAACTAACACCCCCTAAGAGACACAGAGGGGTAGAGCAGTGCATGAACTAACATACATGTCCCTTTAGTCACTGTTAAAGACCAAATCAGAACTGTGATACTCAAACCCAACATCTTGCTGCTTTGGAGAACTGTCAAACAACATAAAAGCTGTGGCAAAAGTGCAACAACCGACAGACAGACACCAGTCACCAAGTGCCTGTGGTCCTGTAAGCTCACTGCAGTGCAGCTGCTTCTCTTCTCCTAGTGAATCAAACAGCCAGCTTTATTTGAACACAGGGTTCTCTCAATGCTGACCTACCCTGGGGCAAGCTGCGTTTTCTAGCACGTAGTTCAAGTGACCAAGCCAAAATTCTGATCATGGTTTCCACTTCTTTCACAGATCCCCTTAGTGCCTTAGTTTACTTGACTCTACAACTGATGCTAAAGCCATGTTCCTAAAATGCTTTGAGAAATTTGGATACCATTAATACTGCATTTATGCCAATAAACCTTGCATTTCTCTGAGTAACACTGTTGTCAGTTGGCTCAGAAACACAAGGAAGTAACCAGGGCTTGACAAGTTACCGCATATTGGCTGAACTGAAAGAAGTGACTGGGCTCAGTAACCCCAGGGAGATATATTTAAACAAAGGCATTTCCTAACTCACATCTGAGATGGGATGAAAGCGGGTATGCAGGCACTTGCTGTGGCTGGGCCAGGTGGTACTAACTCAGCTGTGATGTTCTGAGATCCGTCACAGCCTACAATTGCTCATGCAGTCTTCTAAATAGGATCTATTACTTTTTTCTGAACATTGCCTTGGGGTGTTTGCTGTGTATGCAGGGTCCTACATTTATTCTTGGTCGTGCATCTTCCATCTTTCAGGTGATCTATCGTGCCTTAACTCCAGCTAACAAGATTGAAGACCCCTACAGTCCTGAGGCCCAAGATCTCCTGAAACTCACCAACCTCCGCCTCCTTTTGTTAAAAAGACAGGAATGTCCATGCCACAGTTCGGAGTTGGTAGAGAAACCTCAGAGGTTTGCCCACTACGCCATTTATGACCTGATCATCCGAGGAAGCTGCTTCTGCAATGGGCACGCAGAGGAATGCGAGCTCGCCAACACAACAGGAGTTACGGAGAACGTGGTGAGTTCTAGACATTCACTAACTTACTTCCTGTGTTACTTGTTGGGCTTTCTCAGCCTAACTGCACCTTTTGTCCAAGCCTCCCTAAGCCTGTCTTAAAAAGGGCAGCACTGTTAATCCACATTAGTGAACCACTCTGGAAAAGATTTCCTATAACCCTTGCTGCAGTTCCAAGTGTATTAATTGCATTGCTAGAGACAGGTCCTTCTGAAAATGCTAGACCTCCAAATACTAGAAATTGTGAAGGGGCTTTGTAATTGGAATAGAGATCCAACTCCAAATACAGTGAAGGAAATCTCCTACCTATACGCCTGCACAGACCTGAACTAATCTCTTTGATGCAAAGACTGCCAGCATCAGGTCTCACATCTCAGATTTTGTGTTATACTCAGGGTTTCAGCCGTTACTTTTAGATTTTCAGCCTTCTGTGGTTTTGTTACTTTCACCACATAGACAGCAGTGTCCAGGATGTGAAAAAAATTTCCACTCCCCGCCTCTTTTACCCATTCAGCTTAAAATAAGTTAGAATTTAATTTTTTTTTAAAGGCAAACTTTGTAGGAGAATTATTCACTGGTACTGTGACTAGCCCCTCCTTGCTCAGTCTTTTATCTGTATTTGAGCCTGGAAGTGTAGAAGATGTGAGCCGTGTCTGTATGCGTACTCAGAAGCTGTGATTCAGGGGGAATGACTGCTGTCTCCTTTTTGATTTAGCTGCAAGTATTATATAGAAGAACTGTAATAACAGTCACAGGGAAATGATGATAACCACATATCCAGGTTCATCTAAACACGCATGTCACAGACAGAATTCAAGCCAATTTCAAACTAGTCAATGGCTCCACTGGTTCCAGAAGGCTGTCTGTTTCTGTAATGGGTTTTAAAAACCAAAATAACTCTTAGAACTTTAGTCCCTGGTGCACTCTGACATAATAGACTCAAGAAATACATCCTCAGCTAATTTCTGTCCCTTTAAATATATGGTGCACCTGACATTTTGCTTTATTTTCTTCTGCAATGTGTATTCATTATCTTCCTTTCAAATTTTCTACGTTCAGAGGTAGATGTTGTAAGATAATTAGGACTGTATGAGTTTCACAATATTTGCAAAATAATTTCTGAATCAGTTCCACCTGTGGTATAAGCTAAGATTCAGCTACAGTATTCTAGCACTAGGTGATATTATCAGATTAACTATAAATATAGACTCACTCAATGCATAACTGTGTGGAGTAAAGCTGTTTAAAGAGTTCATCCTCCCTACTAAAAACTGTTAAATGTACACATAGTGAAATCAAATAGATGAATAACATGCTAAATGAATACAGCTGGTAGAAGAATAAACACTCTGCCCATCAAAAAAGGAAAACACAATATTGTGTATATTACTGGCATAACCATTGTAAACTATGACTGGATTATTTTCTTCCCCCTCTAGTCACAAGGGAATAGAATCTTTCCATGCCATCAATGACTTCATGGGGCAGAAGGTGAAATAGTTTTGATGAAGTGCACTTCAAGAGTGAGTCATGTCCCAGGAGACAAGAGGGTGGATGCATCACATCATTCACACAGGCACAGATATTAGCAAGTCTTTGCCTAAGCAGGGATTCAAATGCAGCTGTGAGAAAAGTAAGAAAAGTCTTCCTGAACTTTAACGACCTCTAGAATCTTAGGTGAGGGCTGGAAAAGACCATAAGTTTGCTGGTCGGAGTCCTTGCATACAGGTGTGAGTGATCAAGCATACCTAAGCCAATCACTAGTGAATGCTTGTTGAACTAGTTTTCAAAAATCTCTGATGAAGAAAATTCAATAGCAACCCTCAGTAGTTGTTTCCATTTTTATATTTTGAAAGCTCTTCAGTTCTCACCTAAATAATCTCTGCTGCAAAAAGGTGATTGCTTCTTGTGCCCTTTCCCCCAATGATCGTGGAGAGCAGTTCATTCTCATTCTGTCAAATGAAATCCTAGGTAGTTTCATGCATATTCTCTCTGGTCACAAGTCATTTGTGAAAATACCAAGTACCACAAGGTTCAAAGTGGACTTTTATAGGATTCAGTTGAAATATCCTTTGAATCCTTATTTTGGCAGAAAACTAGAAATTACTCTTTCAGTATGGCTTTTTTATTTTAACAAGCCATGCACCCACCTCAACGAAATTTATCTGGATCACACTTCCCTTATTAACTACAGAGAATATCATGTCGATAGGAGAAAAGAAATAAAGATGGGAGCTGTAAACGGTAGGCAAGAAACTTTTGGAAAAACATATCTTTAATTTGGGGTTTATTGCTATTGACAGTGATGTTTTCCTGTTTTCTATCTCCTTTCCTCAGATAAAAAAAAGAGACATAGGGATGTCATACTCAACTCAAATAGCTTCTTATCATAGCTAAGGATAAAGTTCACCTTCTTCAATTTCACAGCCTGTATTACTCGAACTTTTACAAGTAGCTCCCTTGTCAGCGAGGGGAATTATTCAGAACGCATTTTTCTGCAAAAACTACAGAGAAGCGTCTTCTTTTAAATGGAGGGCTTTAATATGCCACTGTAATGGAAACAATGGCCAGGACCTGGCCACCTGACTATACCTAGTCTTCTTCTACCACTGGATGCAATGGAACGTAATCCTGTCCCAGGTATTGCTGTTGCAGGATATACAAAGTTATGTGTTGTTCTACAGTAAACTATTCCTTTATTAAGCTCCAACAAAGTAAGAGCTGTCAGGTTTAGGATCTGCTTTGATGAAACATTTTAGCTGGGCCCAAGGGTGCTTCCAGAACAAAGTTTACAAAGCAGAAAGTGCACGTGTACAGAACACAGCATCTAGACCAAAGGCTATTTGCCAAATATTTCACAATTCTCTATCTTGTCCATGAGAAGAAAGTATGGACAGAGGAAAGAACTGTGGATTAAAATGTTTTTGTACAAAGTATTAGGCTTTTTATACTTCTTAATTATTGGTATCTACACTGCCAAGAAACTCTTACAAGTTGCCTCGGATGTTTCTTTTGCTTCATTATCCTGTTTACAGAGACAAACTAGACTCCCTGTGGGTCTGGTCCTCCACAATGAAGCAAATGGAAAGTTTTCTACTTACTTCAAAGGGAGCAGGATCTGGTCCTAAAGTAGGATTCCTTGTTTGGCATAATGGAGGTTACATAAGGTAAAACTTGTTTTTCTACAGCAATTTTCTAGGTGACTTGACTGTTGTATCCCTTGCAAATACTACCTCCTCATCAAATATCTTGTGCAGTTCTACTGATAATCCCCAGCTAAGTTTTCACATTATCTGATCCAAGCTGTGCCAGTCTGTATGATGTCCAGCAGACAGAGATGCAGGAGGTGTTCTCTGCTGTAGCTGGCAACTCAAAGAGTAGGTTTTGTTTAAGAAAAAGTTAACCTGTGTACATCAACTACGTGAATATGTCAGGAATGTGAAAAAAAAAACCAAATAGAAAAAAAAGACAAGAACTTCTAGATCATGACAGAATAAATTCCAGAAACAGATCCCTGTGCTGATTCTTTTCTAAAAATTAAAACTGAATATGGACTTCAAGCTCTGCCCATAACGATCTGAAAACATAGAAGATTGTATCAATTACAGAGCAAAAAATAGCCATGAATTATATGAACTACATGAAAAGAAAGTGATGTTGCTGACACTTTTGTTACTCACAGTGAGTGGACCAAAGTATTTCTCAGGATTCCTTGTGGGAACGTGCAGGTGGAAATTTCAGATATTTGTGTTCATAGACAAAAAAGCTGATTGGTGAGCATCATGGAAAGGTTCTCTTTAATTTTCTTGGGCAGTTTTAGGGAGTTTCTAGTTTCCTAGGGCAAGATGTGCTTCAAAACTGTGACTCTAAATGACAGTTAAGTTCTCAAACAGTTACTTAGATAAAAGTTGGAAATGGATATTAAGGCTTGTCTTGTAAGTCACATCCAGGAGATCCTATTTTATCACACTCTCACAAAAGTCACCAGAAACCTTGACTGAAGACTACCTAAATAAATCTAAAAAAGATCTTTTCTATACCTCCTAAGCTTCTCTTGATGTTTCAGCCTGACAGTGAAGAAGACTGGCACAGTAAAGTGATTCTTCCATTACTACGGAGTTGGTTCTTGGCCAACCCACAAATCAACACCCCTGTCCTTCTGAGTTGTTAAAAACTTGAATCAAAGTGAAGACATGGTACATGTTCCCCCTTTATTTCAGATACGTTGTATCCTCCAAATTCTAGCACACTACTGGGTTGGTGTCTGGGCTGCTTCCATTCAAAAAATGTATTAATTCTGGGTAGGTTTCTTATAGTTTTGACTCAAATGCTACACCAAGAATATCCCAGAATTGCACAAAACCTGGAGTAGTAGTCGTGATGAAAAGATCTCAAAAGTTTCAGCGTCCTGTTCAGTACAGATTTAGGCTCTGTAACCTGTGTTCCTCTCCATAGTTTTTGTGAACATTTCTGGTTTTTCTGGCTCTTCAACAGTAGACTCAAACTTTAACAAGCTTGTCCTCCCCTCTCAACAGAATCAGCACTATTTTGCATTACAGCCAGTTCAGCTAGAACAGCAGGGACATGTAAGCAGTAGGTCACCCGGTTCTGAACTGACATTCAGGTAAGGTTCAGGTAATGTTAGGTCTAAAATGGTTCCGGGGACCATTCCGAGGTAGTTGAGTGAATGTTGTGCAGCCTCATCCACCAGCGCTGGCCAACACACTCCCTTTCAGAGGGCACACACCCTACTGACTGCTGAGCTCTGAAATTAAATTACTCTGTGAGAAAAGATGGCTAATTTGGCTACTTTGGTGTACCCTGCCCATACTTTCTGGCATAGCACGTCTTTCATTTACTTGTTGCACACAGGGCGTGTGGGCTGTGGTTCTACCATCTTCTGATTATAATCAGCGTGTTTAACTTGATACTCATGCAGGTTCTCCATGAGCTCCACTGAGAACCTGTGGTTTGCAGCTGGAGCATCTGGCATTCATACCATCAACATGATATCTGAGTATCTATGGTTTAGCGAATAACCGCAATTTTGATGGTATGACCCATATAGCGGTTAAAAGCAGGACTTCTGCAATTATAAAGTCAACAAGTTTTTCATACATTTGATTATTGTTGTGGAAATGTCTTTTACTACTACTGAAGTTCAAATCAGAAAAGCATGCTTATTCAGAAATGGTGTTTAAACACATGCCTAAATGCTTTCCTGAATACAGGGCTCAGTGTGAATTCGTCCATGCAAACACTCATTTTACTTGTAGGAAATCATTCCTTCTTTTGTGAGATAGGGTAGCAAACAATTTCCTATCTGACAGTATTAGCCTTTAAACACAGCTTTTTCTAAAAGCATTGGCTATGGGTGAGCTATTTAAACATATTTTAATGTTATTGCATAAGTGCTGTCATTAATAGGGGTTTTTTTGTGGTTTTAATCACTTAAGAGATGTTCTCTGCTACTTTCGTCTCTGTGAACGAACCCTAATAACCCTGCTAGTAGAAATACTTGATTGGAAACACATGTAAACATATCTTAGCGCTGGTAAAATAAGCCTTATTTAAGGACTGCTTTTCACATTAAAGCTACAAGAGTCTGTGTCTGTCTAAAAGAGATAAATAATTGCTTCATCTCACAGCTAGTGATAACCACTTGTTATCACTACCTCTCTGATGTCCCATAGTACAGCATATTTCTGAGGTTCGTTCATTTAAACTCCAAGCAATATAAACTGTTCCGTCTCTCTAAGTTGCGTTTGACACAGCCATCAACACTAGGAAGTTGCTGTGAAGTGACAACCATAGAAGCTGCTGTGCTTGGCCTCATACATTAAGTCCTTGTGTTTTTAAGCTCCCTTGGGTCTGAATACACTGCTATGTTGTTTCTGTCCTCAGGTCACCTACATGTTACTAGAAAAAAAGTTTTCAGTCTCTTACCAAGGCTTTTCAAGGCCTTTCAGCCAGTTCACTCATCCCCAATAAATCTCCCAATAATTTAAGCAAATCCTTCTAGAGTTGTGCCTTACAGGTGCATGGAGTTTGCATGTTACTGCTTTGGCAGCAGATGCACACAAAATATGGAGAAAATTTGCACAACATTACAAACAAATTCCATTATTTAGTGCAAAAGTTATAAAATCCTACAGATACCTCATTGCCTTGGTTCACTCACTGTGCTGGAAGGGTCCTGGGGACTAGCTTTGCACCATTCAGACATTCACAATCCTTTCCTTGCTGTGCACAAGTTTTCTGGCAAATCATGGACTTTTTCTTCCTTCCCAGATTCCGTATAAATTTGGCTGGCCCTGCACCTTTTTCAGCCCTGCCCTTCCCCCTCTATCCAAGATGCAACCATCTGCAGAGAAGCTGCACAAAACTAATTTTGTCTTGGGTTCGTCTATTCCATTGCTCAACATAATTTCACTTGAATGGGAGCTATGCATGCTGCCAAGTCCACTCAGTAGAGAGGTAAAAACTCAGAGAAGAGCTCACAGGCCCACTTAGGGAGTGTACTAACCCTGGAACCACTGTGGATTAACCAGTAGAAACACAGCTATGCCGAGACAGTTGCTGGAGTAAGCCAGACTTAGTACGAAGAAATAAGTAATTGACAGAATTATTTGCCTGTCAGGTCATGTCTAAACTTCTCTGAACTGTCCACAGTATGCTAACTCATTATGCCTGAGCTGTTGATCCACGAGTTCTTGTCCATATATCAGAATCTAGATCAGAATCTCCTTCTGTTTCCTCTTCCCCTGAAAATTTATTCTGGATCTTTCTACTTCAAAGGTTGGCAGTCGGACCAGACCATTCGGTAGCATCAGGAACAAAGCCTTGAACAAGACCAAACTCACTTGTGCAATTCACTTTCAGGAGATCTGAATGGTGGTATTTCCTTGTTATATTGTGATTCAGGCATTCACCTCTTAAAATATTGAGCCTCGCTCCTCTTTCTGCTTCCTCTATTCTTAGGACCAGGAGCTGGCCACTGCATTTTAGTGTGACAGCTGTTACTTGTATGTAGTTTGTTACACATTGATAATGGAGTTGTTGGCACTGCAGGTAAAAAGTAAGAGGATAGCTTAGCCCCAAAAAGAATTAAAATCAAATGAGAATTCAGAAAGAAAACAATAAGAAAGCAGAGTGGAATGTGGGCTAAGGCATAACCAGGCGTGTGTGTCAAGACTGAGGGAGGTGAATTCCGGCAGAGGATGGAGTTGTGTCGTGAAACTGTCACAGGCTGAGTTATATTCCCTCACATGGCCTCTTCTGGTCTATTTATCCTGCTCTTTTGTTACTGTTCAAAAGGGCCTTAGCAATGCCAGTCTGAACATTTAACTAAGCACTATCACTGATTTTTCTTCACCATTACCAATTCAGTGAATTTGGAACCAGGGGCAGCTTATTCACTCACTGCTGTGGAGACCAAAACTTGTACAGGCTCAGGTGGCCTTGCCACAAGTGTCACAGCTCTCCTTATCCCTACCAAGTTCTCTCAGGCTTGATTTACCAAAGGGACCAAGCATGAGCCAGACATTCAGTTCCCTCAGAAAACACCCATACGTGTACTAGTTTTTAGCCACATACACTTATTAGACCTCTTCCCAGAAACCTGCAAGTGACATGGGAAAATAATGTCTTTTTTCATTCCTGATGAGAGCAGGAATTTGATCAGTCAATCAACCCACAGCAGGCACTGTAACCTGGGACTTATTCCCAAGCCACTCCCTCCTCCTAGGCCTTTGAGAATTTGAACAAGTTGAAGGAATTTCTTTTTTTGGCCTCTTAAAAGTCCTATGTGCTCTCCTCAGGATCTGATATTGAAGGATTTATTATAAATCTGCATAGATACTTCTCTTCATTTGGAGAGACAACAGAGCCCATTTGAAATGTAGGAGAAACAAAGCAGGATAGTAGATGCTGTCTTATTTTTAACCACTTAAAAAAAAAAAGTCATTTTACTACAAGCAGGTAAGGGACTAGCCTCTGATGTCATTGCAAACTGCTGTATCCAAAATTTCTCTGGCAACATTACAAAGTGAATACAGAGCCCAAAGACAAACATTTTCTCTGAATCAGCAACAGTTGCTCTGTCCTGGAAGGCTTCCAAATTTAACCTTCATTCATTAGGAAAAAAAGCCCCAAAATAGACTGAGAATAGCCCAGGAGGAAGAACAACAACCGCAATGTTTACTGGAAGGACAAAAGGTAAAAGAAACTAAATGGGCAGAGAGAAAGCAAGAGGCTTCAGGCATTGCACAAAACTGAACAGAGTTAAAAAAATATCAAAAAATTAGAGGACAAACAGATGGAAAACGCCCACTTGTTCTCAGCTGCACATCAGAATTCAGGTGAAGCAACTTTGTTTAGTCAAAGGTGAATAAGTATCGTGTAATTTCTTGGAACCGTTGTATGAAAGCAGGATATAATTCTACACTATTTGCTATAAATTGGCCAGGAGTTACTGAGCTCGATGGAAGAACTACTGGATGAAACTCATGGCTTAGTACAGCAGGTCAAACTAAATGACTGGAACTGATCATCCTGGCATTAACATCCCTGAAGCTATAACCTCCTCTGTGTCCTGATTCAAAGCTGCTCAGGTGGTAGATGTGTGAATCAAAGCCTTTGGCAGCAATATCAGACTTGTAACAGCACGACTGCACTGCGAGACAGATGAGGGAATTAATCCAGATTAAAAATACTAGTGCCAAGGAAAAAGAGCAGTTTTAACGTTTTTTTTAAACATGGTGTAGCTTCACTGCCCAATTTACACGTGACTCAGAGCAGGATAGCACAGAAAGGAGGAGTAAGAAAAGCAGAAATGTCTCAAATCAAGATTTCTCCCACAGACTTTACATCATGAAACCACAACCCAAGAACATAGCTGCTATACCAAAACACAAAAGCAGAGTTTGCTTTCAGGCAGCCATTAAAGCCAATATGACTGAAAGTACAGCATACCACTTGCGTTCCTTTCCTGGACTAGTAATATCCTCTAACTTCAAGTATGTCAGCCTATAAACTTCTACCACTTGCAAAAGCTGATTAAAGAACTGGAAGCCTGATGCAGCCAGAATATCAGCACTTAAAGCAACAATTTTCATCTTTCAAAGTTCATAACATGCATTAGGGACATGAGTAACCCTGGCTGAATGCACTCAGAAAGGACTGCAAGAGAACGAACTATTACAGGTTAGGCACACAGTACTTCAGAATGGTTTTGTGAAAGGGGGAGGTTTATATGATCACAAAGTCTGCCTGCTTGCCAGTGCATCCATTTCTCTGATCCATTCCCCACAATAATTTTGAAAGGGACCATCCAGTTTAAAAATAAAATTGTTAGAGTAATGGAACTCTCAGTATAATGATGCTTTGATGAATGAGAAAGATCCTTGGAGACAACTAGAATTCTCACAGTAACAAGGAGAAACAGATGAAGGGAGGTGTCATAAAAATAAATTCCATAATATTTCTGAAGCACTCAATTATTGCAGCAGTCAGCACTGTGGAAAAGCCCATACAGGCCTAAACGCTTTTGTATTTAAGGATCAGTATATGTTGAGTGATGCAGCATCACATACTGGACATTGAGGATCAAGGGAAATATGTGAGATCTGAGATAGAAATCTCCTGGATCTCAATCTTTCTTCTGCTGTACCAATACATTTATGTGTATTCATTTATATATATTCATATAAAACATAACAAACTAATTGGACTTTGGCTGAAAACTTGCTAGGTTTTCTAACTGATGGCATGAATCTCATGTAAGCCACTGTTTCTCACACATTGTTTTCAAGCTCCCTCTACGTGGATTGCCAGCTCAAAATCTAGAAAGCTGAAGTATTTTTCTTTCCTCAGGTGCCTTATAGCAGTCAGATGTCCTAAAGCTTCCAATGACATTAAACCAAAGTCAATCAAAGTACTCATACCAGGGTCCTGAAGGCACTAGAAGGTGTTTAACAGCCCCGATGAGCCCCTCCGTGTGACTCCTACCTGTGCTCTCTGTCCATTGGCCTGGGGGCTCCACTGAGGCTCAGCCCTGAGCCATCAGTCCCTGCTGGAGTTCTGCTGGAGGTGTGCCTGTCTGCCTCCCTGCCTCTGGCCTGTCTCCTGGAAGGACCCTGGACCTATGCCGTAGGTAGCTTCCCTCCTGGTGGACCCTCTCACACGTGTTGTAGCTTGTCTCTCCTTCTGCCTCCTGGATGGACTTCTAACCCATGTAGTGAGATTGTTTCTGGGCCTGTGTCTTGCTGCTCCTGAATTGCCCCTGGTGCACACCCTTGCTGTGTCTGGGGCTGTAAATGGACTGTGGTCCCAGCTCCCTGCTCTGTCCACTGTGCTCAGGCTGGTGCGCCTCAGTAAGGGCACAGCCCATGCTGGAGTCACCCTCAGCTTATGGCAGTTCAACACCTAAAGAGCAACTGGTCCTTGCTGTTCCCTGACACTCTCCATCTTGGTTATCTCCTTGCAACTCTGATCCTGCTTTCTAGGGCAGCATAGTTCTTTGAATCTGTACTTCTCTGGCTACTTTCTCTACGTCGGTATGATCACCTTTGTGCTCCAATGAGATTCAGTACATCCTGACCCTTGCATTTGATACAGTTTCTTTGGACAGCCTTTTGTGAGGGAGATGTGGATTCACTTCAGCGATGAATAACAAGTCAGGGACATGCCTGTTCTCTCTGTGTTGGGGTGGAGCGTGACTCTCACATTCTCCCTTTCCTAAGAAGATATCCCATTCCCTATTTTATCTGACAGCATCCTGTATTTCATTCTTGTTCCTTCCTGGACTTTCGTTTTTGGCCGCCTCTCCTATCTCTTCCTCTCTAACAGAACAAATTGTTGTCTTGCTAATTGCAGCCACCTCACCTCCCCTTGTTTCACCTCATGCTTAAGTGTGATAGGTCTCTTCCACAGCTCCGTTTCTCCTGCATTAACCAGTCCTTCTGCAATGGACGCTTACACCCATGAATTGCCTTTCTTGTGTGTTCTAATAAAGCTGTTTGCCTCTGCTCTCTCCTATCCAACTTCTTTCTGTACTTCATTATCACTTCATATTGCACTCTGCTCTTAGCTGTTTTCACCCATGAATGCTGTCTGTAAGATTATTTTCAGTGGGAAAATCTTCCATAAGGTACCCACGCACAGCAGACTTGCTTTCTTTTCCATTTTCTGTACCTTTGCCTCAATACCAATAAATTATCTTTTACTTGTTAAAGCCATACCAAAAAAAGGTTAGTTCTCAGAGCTAACCCTTTCTAAAAAGTTCTATGACAGCTCCACTATTTATTTCTGCCTGCCGAGTGGCTCTCCTGTCTGCTGGCTGCTTGGCTTTTCAGCCTGTTTGTCCAAGCCAGCCTTCCTTCCACATATATTGGGCAAGATGTTCAACAGCAGGATCGCAGGCAGGAAGCTTCCTTTTTGCCCTGTCCCACTCACAACATACTATTCCTAGATAGCCTCCACAAACTACAGTTTGCAACGAACCAGTGGGCAATGAGCAAACTGACACATCTACTTAGCTCCAAAGAACTACCAGACTCTTCCCTTCTCACTGCATTTTCCTGTTTACTTTCTGAATAATTGTTCATGAGTGTTCGCACCATCTGTGCTGTGCACTGTAAGCACAGGGTCCCGTGGAATAATGAATATTTGATCATGTCATTCAAGGCTAAATCAAGATTGCATGGTTTAAATCTGCCATTTCCCAACTGTACAATCTCAGCACCTTTCACATATTTTCTTTTTTTTTTTTTTTATATGGGGAATACACAGTTTGTTCATATATCTCTAAAAATCTCAGTGGGCCAACTTAACAAATGTGGCATTGAAACACGTAAGTATTTTCCTAAGTGACCAGATCCAGGATTTTGGTTCTGATCCATTTTGGAATGAGCTGTAAAGTTCAGAGCGAGTCTGAAGCCTGGGGACATCAAAATCTACAGTTCTGGGTCAGGCTCTTTTTATCTTTTCTCATTCATGGTCCTTTTTTCCATTCTATGGCTTCTGAAAAGCTGTCACTGTGTCCACAGGGCGGAACTTAGAAGCCTGAAGAGCCAAACCCAAACAAGGAGAAGCTTGACACTGTTGCTTATTAGTATTTTTATCTTTGTCATTTGTCATCCTATTTAGCGCTCTGAACGTGGTTGACTTTCTCATACAAAGGTCCGGAGAGGCGTCACATAATGTGCTACATGCTTTATCCTCCTGAGGTTTACTGGTGCTGAGCTCTGACAGAAATGCATACCCTGAAGTCTGTGCTCAGTCTTCCGTGAGGAGGCAGCCAACCGGCCCGGCAGCAGCGGATCTGCCAGCTGGCCAGAGAGGGCGATGGCATCAGCTGCAGCCTATCCCCTCTGCGAGCTGCCTGACATATCTGCTCGGGGAGGATTAGCAACCAGGGGAGCGGAGAGCAAATTGCTGCAGGGAGACGAGTTTGGGGGCAGGGGAGCGCATTCCCGCAACTGCTCCTTTGAGCATTTCTCTCCTGATCCGAGGTTACCTGCGATGTGAGAGGGGGGAAGGGGGGGCTGCAAACGGAGAGTCTGACTTTCAGGAAAGGCTGTGGAGAAACAGAACTCACATTAGTGGCGTGATTAAAGTTTTAGATTCAGTTTGCACCCTCGTCAAAATGAAATTTAAGCCGCTGGTTTCCATGTAACTTGCAGTGGGCCAGGGCTTGCGACAGTGGTTACAGAGCTTAGCATCCTCAACAGCACAAGGAAGAAGAAGGGTCTGGTCCCTGATTTCAGTGCTTTTCCAGCTCTAGCACAAGTGTCTCCTTCATGTGAAATGCCTACCACTAATGAGCAGCTTCTCTTGTGGTGAGTGTAGAACGTGACCTATAGTACCACCTTTCCCCTTCTCCCACTCCTTACATTGGATATTTCCTCAAATAATTTCTCTGGGAAATCCTTTCTCTGAGGCATTGCAAACAGATACTGCAATCCTACTTCTTAATTAAAAAACAAAATAGACAAAAAACCAAACCACAACATAAAAACCCTCCTGTAAAGTCCTTCTTGGATATGGCTTGATACTACAGAATCTTGAGCACCAAGTCACAGTCTATAGTGGAACTGGCTGTTATATTTCTGGTGTGTGCAATTACTTGAGAACTAATTTCAATAGTAACTTTCTGTTTGAAGGCTGGACTAGCTCAGTTTCCAAGGTCAGGTTTCTGGTGTGAAGACCTGATTCAAAAACTGACATATATTAGAACTTTTCCATGATTAAATATCATTACTGTGTTCCAGTGGAGGCAGGTAAGTGCAGAGGAAGCAAGTTCTTTTTAAAAGTATTTTTTCAAGCAAATAGCCACAGAAAGAACTCTACTCTTCAGCCAGTTTTAGGGAAGACGTTTTGCACTTTCTTTTTTCCCTCCTCAAATATTTTGTAAAGTGTTGTTTCCTAGCTTAGGTGGGTTTATATGCTTAGTGTGTGTAGATCAGCCTCATTCTGCAGGCAGTCCAGCTTTAGCTCATTTTTTTCCAAATATCTTCCAATTCTTCATTTATCTGGTAACAAAATGTTCAAAACTGAATACAGCATTGCAGGTACAATTTCCTATCCACTGCTGGAGTTGCACTGCTCTTAAGTTTCACGGGCCAAATTTTACTCGGACTTCTCTTCTAACCTGTTTTATACATATATACCTATGTAAGTCGGTAGGTTGGTGCCTACTGTACCTAAGTCACTTCAAACCTAAATGCTTTCCTCTCACAGAATGTGTGGTTTGGACTGTTTTTCTGTGGGTATACTCATTGGTATTTTTTCCAGATTCAATACTTTTTGCTAGATTTCAACTGTGCTAGGAGGACCAGACTTATTTGCTCATTCTTTTGATAATTTATAATTCAGTAGTTCATGGTGCTTTCATTGCCTTACGTTCACTCTCTTCCAGACCACTGTTAATGTCAAATGAGATGAGGCCCATCATCCTCTGTTAGACTGTGCTCTCCTGTGACCCAACTCTGCTAGCCAAGAGTGTACTTGGCACTGCCTCTTCAGGCTCTTTGAGTGTTCTTGCCCTGAACTTGTAAATCAAAATAAGCTGTGTTAGTTTGCCCCATTTAAAGAGCCTAGAGGCTGTTCATCAATGTAGTAGTAAAATCACCAACCAAAGAGTTAAGAAGAAATTGTTGCCACATGCATCTAAACTGCAAGACAGAGGAAAAATCTACATCATCAGTGACTGTGTGAAAAGATAAAGCTCCACATTTAAGCTGCGGGCTCCATGGGTTTCCTAAGAGACAGAGGCAGCTGGGTGGGAGCTGTGCAGAGGCCTCACCTCCTCGTGAGGCTGTTGGGCACTCCACTCTGTTCCTGCTTGTAGCTGTTTGCACGTATTCTTTATCCCCTGACAGGTCCATGGGAAGTGTGTGTGTAGGCACAACACAGCAGGGGACCACTGTGAGAAATGTGCACCGCTCTACAACGATCAGCCTTGGAAGCCAGGAGACGGAAAAACAGGGGCACCAAACGAATGCAAAAGTAAGTGGGAGGGAGTTTACTGATGCAGGCTTTCAGGATGAGATTGCCAGCAGGCAAAGTTCCCTAACAAAGACTTTTGTGGATTCACACTACTGGTGTCATTACAGAAACTGGAGAAAGTTGCTGGTCATTGATGGAAAACTTCATTATGCGTGTAGTTTTACTGACCCATCTGACCCACTTGGACTTTTGGGAAGCAGAATTTACAAGGCCCATTAGTGTGTCAGGGTTTTGTGCAGGGCTTATGATACCATCAGATTGCTTTGCCTTGCTGTAAGAACACCACACAGCTCACAGCCACCCAAGCTTCTCGGACCCTGTGGAGACTCTCACTCGGTGTTGCAATTTCTAGTTTTTATGAAAATCAAGGACTGTAGGCAGATGAAATGTGTTACATTCAGATATTTCATCCGCGATTCACAGTAGGACAATCCTACCATTTGAACAGTATTGCTGTGTCTACTACATAAGCCTGAAATACATTCTCCCGTTTCCCACCAGAGTGTCGCTGTCACAACCACGCTGACAGCTGCCATTTTGATCTGAGTGTTTGGCTGGCATCAGGAAAGCGCAGCGGTGGAGTCTGTGACAACTGCAAGCATAACACAGAGGGACATCGGTGTCAGAGGTGCAAACCAGGGTATTACCGAGATAGAGGGAAACCCATGTCTTCTACAGAGGTCTGCAAACGTAAGTGACTATCGTTATGTGTGGTGAAGACATGGTGGAAGAATCATTAAAAGAAAGAAACGGATAACTCCTATAGGATCAATAAATCATAGAAGTAACTTATGAGTATTACTATCCCTTCTTTGTATTCTTTTCCAAAACTACAGTTTTCTAATGAAAGGTCATCTTCCTGATTTTCTGTGTTTATCTCTCCCCCAGTATCACACTTCCTTTTTTCTTTTTTTTGTGATAACTGCTACAGTCCTCTAAATGCATTGCATTCTGGAGAAAAGTACACTCTTCTTGTGTTTGCATTTAAAAAAATATGGTTCCCCTTTTCTTGAAGCACATCCTATTTAGCTGTTTTTTCTGCATTTCACAAGACTGTGTGTGACTTTGTGTAAGCTGTTGTTAAATTCCATTTGATTGTGCAACATCTGTGCACATAAGTATATATAATAATGGCTGCAGGAGATGTAGGAAGTGTGGGACAATGTATATCCACTTGGGAACAAATAAATCAGAGCTCACTCAGACTCTTCTCTGAATTCTACAGCTGTATGATGGGGTGCTCTGCCCAAATTAATTGCCTCATTAACACCTCAGCAGTATGTGTTAGGAAGTAACGGAGGCACTAATAGTTGTACACAGAGGGTGTACAACCTCTGGCTCAAGGTAGTTTTTACCCAGCCAGCCTGGCACACAGCCCAAATCTCCCTTACTTAATGTAAATGTTTCCCGAGTATCCTGCCAGGCTTCACACATCTGATTCCATCTGGCATCTATTTGGGCGGTTGCTATTTCCAACAATACACATAATTTCACTTCTCCCTTTGGATTATTTTCCTTCCCCATTGCTCAGACATAAGTTGCCAGCACAGAGAACTTCATCCTCTGCCATGTATGCTCGTGCTCACTGTCATCAGACGCTTTTGACCCACTGATGTTCTTCAGCAAGATTCCTTACACGCTGAGGTTATAAAAACTCCTCTGACTGTATGGCCTGTGATATTGCTTAGACTGTCTCTGCACAACACATCCTACGTTTCTGCTCTTTTGTATTTTTCCCACTGGATCTTGGTGCCAGCACAGGCTGCTTCCACGCAACCCCTTCTTTTCCATTTCACAACGTTCACCACAGAACACTGATCAGCAGACAGGGCTGGGGGTCAGCTTATCTCACTCACCCTGTATCTCACAGTGTTCTACGGTGGCCTCTTTCTAGTTCTGTTTCGACTCTGAGCAGATTTGCTACAGGGAATTATTGTAATGAGAATAAATTGTTGTGCCAGAAGATTAGTTTTCAATCTCATAGTACCTGAAAGAATCTGTGTATGAACTCTTGCATTTAACAGCAGGGTGATGGTGTAGTAACCAACATCACGTGTAATATTAGAAAACCGCTAAAGTCAAGGAGCACTGGAGAGCAGCGAAGAGGAAAAAACACTGTTTGAAAATATGCCCTATCTGTGTGGAAACCCTAGAATGGTCTGCCTAGATGAAATCAGACCTTGACTCTACTGCTGCCTCTTTTGTCTGGTCTGGTTACAGACCTCTCAGTACCTCCTGCCAATACTCTGCCTTGCAAAAGAAAAACTGCTCAGAAATTTACCTTGTTGAAAGAGCTTTATTCCTATCGTGCCAGTTACTCACAATAATGTTCTTTTCACTTGGGAACATGCTGCTGCCAGCAGAAGGCCCCAAAATGCAATTGTTTCCACTCTGACTTGCACTCTCAGGCCTAGATAGCTGCCACCCCTCTTCAGCCACCTGAAAGTTATATGTCTTTTCTAAGCTCTCTGTACAGTCAGTGGTGAAACAGTGGGACCTCTAGGGAATGCGGTCTAATGTAGGTGCCTGAGGTAGATGATCTGAATTGCCCTCTAGAGGATATCTATTTCTTGTCCTTGACTTAAGAGTTATTCTGGATCACTAGCTGGCACCAAAGTTTGTTCGTTGAGATTTTGCAGGTTTAATTCAGCATTATTGTAAATAGGTAAGCATGACCCTGTCTGTGCATAATTCAAGTCAATGTGACCTTTCACAGGCATGTAAAGATATGCATGAGCACTTGCCATAGCAAGGTATAAGGAACGGGTATTGCAGTTCACTCTAGAGAGCTTCAGCTTCTACAGCAGATTGATGTGTCCATGATGCTTGTACGTGTGTGGAAACAGAAGGGACGCTGCAGATATAACTACAGAGTGAAGAGAAACCTCGGAGGAGGGTGGTTAGTCTGTGCCTCTTATTTATTTAAGGTGAGGAGGAGAATTCCCACGATGACATTTGACAAAGTACCTTAATAGGGTAATGTTTTGTACGATGAAAGAACCAAGCCCTGACAGTTCCCCGTGTGGTTTGCAGGCCGTGTCTAAGTGCACACTTCATGTTACGCTGTTACCTCTATCGAGAATTTTCGGGGAACGATTCACTACTTTAGTTTTGCTGTCACTGATAATAACCAGAAACACCGGTGCAGACAGGCAGAGCTGTTTTGGTTACAACAGACTCAGTTTGATAGAGGGAAGATTTCATCTCTAGGACAGACTCAGTTTGATAGAGGGAAGATTTCATCTCTAGGACCATCATCAGCTCTTTATGCCTAGAGCTGATTAATTAAACTGAAAGGCATTATGTAGAATGTAAGATAGAAGCCCTCTTCTCCACCCTTTACATTGCAAAACTTGTGTTGCTATTAAGCTTAATCTGGAGTGGTCTGAGTTAATTGTTCAGGTTGTGTGACCTTAAAAACAACTCTGGTTACTCAGTAAAAAACAGTTCCTGAGCATTGCTGATATGTAAGAAATTACACAATTAGACCATCAGGTACATTTCTCTTATACCTCAGCCGGCTGATCATAAATTTAAGAGCTGCCACTTCTGGATCAGCATGTTTGTGAGGATTTAAATGTAACAATTCCAAGGCATTATTTCACTTTGAAAAAAGCCACACAACCAGTGCCAGACTCACAACACGAAATTAAAAACCCACCCACTGGGCAAGTGCTGAAAAAAAGTAATAAACTGCAAACGGCAGACTGAATGGATGACTCTAGTGACATCAGCCTGGTCCTCAGCTTCCCATTTTCAACTCAGAGAGGGGAAAAAAAACCCACCTCAATGGGAGATCCAAACTTGACCCCTGTGTACAGTAGATACTGAGCTGGGAAAGGAAATCTGATGAAAAAGCTGAATGAAATGCTGTGCTAATCCCTTTGAGAAAGCACGCTTGAAGAGTGCTTTGCCATCCAGAGCAAAGCCTAGGTTCAGCTGTGACATCCCCCGCAGGCTCCCAGAAAGTTAACAGGACACTGCCCAGGCCCAGAAAGAGTCTTTAAGCATTAGTCATAATAATGAACAACATTCTCTCTTAATCGCTGCTAGGAAAAAAAAAGTTGTATAACAATTGGATGTCCTGGCACTATCCAAACCACCCTTTGGTGACCCTCCCATGTGAGACTGAAAAGACATTCCCTTGGAAAAAAAAAAAAAAATCTGTTGAAACTGGATATGTAAGTGTGAATCTGCTACTCCTCTTTGTCTGTAGAGGTAGCCTGCCCCTCATCCCTCTGCTTCTCTTGTTCCTAGCAGCTGAGGATAAATGACAGGCAGGTCATGTGCAGAGCCTTGTTTTGACACTGCTTAGATCTATATTAAAAAAAAAAAAAGGGAAGGCAGGAAAAAAGCCCCAGAGCAAGGCACACACCTGCCCGTTACTGGGGGTGACAACGCAGGATTAAGTAGTTTGTATATGGACTTGTATGGGAGCTTTGACTCGGAAGCCTAATCGTTTCCTAACCAATGGTTATAAAAGCTGCTGTATCCTTGGCTCTTTCCTGTGGCTTACTGGGAGGCTTAAGGGATCCTTCTGATATGGCACCGTCTTTTGTACTCACCGTTTGCTTAGCTTAAAAAATAATGCAGGCACGTAGACCCATTAAAAAGAGTGTCCAGGAAAACAAGCTTTTTTCCTCTAAGCACAGGGGTTGAAAATTAAAATGTGCCCAGATGCACATGCACACGCACACACTCTGAAAAGCTCTGCTCCTCATCCTTTGACTTCTGAGCAGAGGGAGAGAACTTTTAATTGTAATATCACAAAGGCCTGATCACATCTTGGTTCAAAGTCTGTCTTAATCAGCCCCGACCACACACACAGCTGTCTGTCTTACTTCCTTCATCTAAGAAACATCATTGGCTGAGCCAACCCCCACATCTGACATGCTTTAAAAATTGCCCTGATTTGGTCATATGCTCCAAAGATGCACAT
This sequence comes from Apaloderma vittatum, assembly GCF_000703405.1. Taxonomy (NCBI): domain Eukaryota; kingdom Metazoa; phylum Chordata; class Aves; order Trogoniformes; family Trogonidae; genus Apaloderma; species Apaloderma vittatum. The sequence goes on from NW_009716135.1 coordinate 39,838, forward strand.
GTATATATTTTATATTCAGAAGGCTTTGTGAGAGTTTTCATTTTGCCTGGTTTTCATCAAATCGCTGCAGTCTGCTCATAGCTAATCTTATGCAGTATTATTAGACACAAGTTTGAGGCAAGATGCCTCGAAGTCCACTGAATTACTTGGAGCACTTGCTATTTTTCTGTAAGTTGGAACCATATTGTTACAACCAATATTATATTTTACATCTGTGCCTAATTACACGGGAAGGACAGCTGTGCTGAGGGTAGACAGATTTATTGAGGACTTGAGTGGAGACTGCTGTATGAATTATTCATTTTTCATTATTCCTGGTCTCCTCCTTTTTACAGTAGTTTCTGACAAAACGAACTTAGTACAGGAGTAAGTCTAAAAGGCAAGAGGGTGCTTTGTGATACTTCATGACCGGTAGCCAATTCTGAAGTATAATGAAGCAATTTTTCATTTTACTGCTGTCAAGGGGAGAACTCAAATAAACCAACCATCTCTGAGCCAGAACTGTCTGCACACCGTCCCTAACATAATTGATGATGCCTTTGACAAACAAGGCCATTGTCATGTCGGCTGGTGTTTTGTTAGACAGGGAGGCGGATGGAGAGAAAACGGGGGTTTGCCAAGAGAAAAGAAGCAAAAATCAGCAGGGAAAGATGCTGTGTTGTCGAATATTGGGAAATACAAAAAGGCGAAGTTTTGGAAATTTGTTTTTATGTTTCTTTAATTGTTTCTTTATCTGCAAATTTGTGGCACTATTAAACAGATAAAACACAGTCATCAACAGCTGCTCTTTCAGCATGTGACATGTGGGCTCTTATTTTGGGAGTTACCTTAGATGCACAACTGGGATTTTGGCTGTAATACTCTGGAAGCCAGACAATGTACATACCCAAGCTGAAATGCTAAATAAACACAGACTGAATAAAGCATTAGCAAGCCACTTGTATAACTCATCTGAAAGTGTTGTACATCTATTGCTTCAGCTTGCTTTTTGATCTACCAGAAGCTGTCTCAGTTTCTAATTGGGGACTATGCCCCCCAGTTCATTTGTGAACATTAGTTTTCCTGAACTGTAGACCCAAAATGAAAAAAAAAAAAAAGGGCACTTATTTCCTACCTCCTCATCAGCTTCTGCCAGTGCTGTCAGTCACTGTCCTGTAATACCTTTCCTTAGGGATAGGATGGGAGAAGGTCTCATCTTCCTGAATCAGGATCTAGTCTCAGTTGGTGATAGGTAGTCTAATGATGCTGTTTACCCATCTGTTATGTGGCCCTAACTGATGAAACCTGAAAATCAGAAATAAGATGGGAATAAAGACCAACCCAGAAGTTGCAGAAATGTAAGAAATTTAAGGTGGAAACTCCACAGCTAAATCTTGCATACAGAGTTACTACAGTGAAATCAGAAACCTGCATTCAAGCCAACCCAGATGCTGGCAGCCTCTTATTTTTTTTGTGGCTCAGACCTGTCTGCAGTAAAGGAAGCTTCTATTTCCCCTCCTTGTTGCCAAATTTATGACATCCATTTTCTTTAGTGATGGATGGAACTAAGTGTCTCCTCTTTTAGAGTGATATAGTCAGCCTGCAAAAATCTGGGCAAAAATAATTCAAATTGAGCAGCAACAAATCAGAACTTGCCTTTGAAACTGTCAGTGCTAATGAGCGCTTCATTGTTACACCTGCTCTCCAAAACTGACAGCAAAATCCCTGGGTTTGCTCCCAAAGTCAAGACTGCTTTGTGGCAAGCGGGCAAGCCTGCTGCCATCCGCCAACCAGCTCATTGTGCCGAGTACATTGCCCATGAGAGCATGCTTATTTTCTGTCCTTAGGCTATTGTGCTAGTGGGCCTTGAAAACAACGGACTGAGATCCGTTTACAGCACAGTGGAATAATATTATAAAAAATATTGGCATGAAGAACACAGGGCACAGTGAAAAAAATAACTATGTAGTAAGCAGCTCATAAGAGAAATGCCCTTTAAACAAAGTTGTTCAACCTTTTTCTTGCACTATGTTCAAAAGGTATTTTCTTGAGCATTAAGCATGAAGTAGCAGATGAAAGTGAATCTGTCCCTGCTACACTTAACACTCTTTATAGTCATACACTCGTTCCTTCCCCTTGGAAAATGATGCGTGAAATCAGAGTGCTCATCTGGTCTCTTATCTGAGCTTATGAAGAAAAGTAGTTTGATCAGAAACAATGATGGGCAAACTTCAAAAGCTTTGGAGATTGTACTTGGTTCAGATAATCATCCAAAAGGCTGCCCTCCGATCCAAGCTAGCTAAACACCTTGAGTGCTCAACATGTAACTGAAAATCTCTGTTAAAGTGGGTCTTAGCCACAAGATTTTTATTTCTGCCTTCTTCCAGATAGATGAAACAGTGATGCATTTCCTTTTCAGTCTCTGCAACAAGCAAAAGCCAGGGCATGCTGATTTGTTAATACAAAGAAAAGAGCTAAAATACAAAGGCCTGGAGTTCAGCTCAGTTCTCATTTTAATCAAACTTGTTTGATTATCAGATACGAGCGTGTATTGTTGTTGCTTGTATTCCACCTCTGCAGAGCTGTTGGCACAAGACTATTTCAGCTAGCCACTGCCCCGATGGAGAGGAGTCAACCGCGCTGGCTTTGCACCACTATCTGTGTATTACTTTCCACCTCACTCCCTGATGCTGTCACACTGGGAATGTACTGGTGGTATGGGATTATGACAATTTATTGTCTGTGAAGGCAGAGTTGTCCACAGGAGCTGTAATTATCTGTTTTACTGCCAAGTTGCCTTCGGTTGCCAGGCTAGTGTCAAACTGGTAATAGCATTAGAAAGATCTGGGGGGTTTAACTCCTCTTTGCTTATCTCCAGCTGCATATAAAATACGTCCAGTGAGCTTAGAGATCTCTCACTCTGTCCACCTTCCTTTTAACAAATCTGCTCGGGCATTTGTACAAAAAATTTCATCAGCTTCCTTACATGTAGTACTGATGGGTGAAATGTGTCCCTTATGACTCCCCCTGAAGGAGATTTGTGGACTCTCTGGAGGCAGACATCAAAGGAATGTTTCAGGTCATCTGAACCACCTGCATAAGCCGCATCTAGCCTCCGAGGAAACAAGAGTTTTGTGATCTCTGTGCTCACAGGAAAGACAACATAGGCAATAGCTATCATTTTTTACCTCACTCATGCTAAATGAATCTTTTTGCAAAATATTTTAAAGGGGATTCACCCCTTTAAAAACAAACGGGGAGTAGAGGCTTCCTGCTACCGCTTCAAAACGCTATATGGTCAAGATTAGTGTAGTAGGGAAGAACCGCCTTTCATACATAAATGAGGCCCAGTTGTGCTTGTTTTGCTGTGCTCAATGAGTTTAGAAGAAACAATAATATCGTGAATGCAGGCTCACACTGCAATGTTTACCAGTTCTGACTTAAAACTGCTGAGCGCAAGGAAGAGGGCATGAGTTTATCAGCCTTGCAAAAATGTCACTTAACCAGATGAAGCCCTGGGCACATAACCTCAGTCACCTCTTACCGTATCTCCATAGCTTGCACCTGCCAGCCAATGGGTTCAGCCAACGCAACTTTCAGCAGAAGCTGGCGCTGCCACCCCAAGACGGGATTCTGCTACTGCAAGCCAGGCGTGGCGGGCCCCAACTGCGATAGATGTCTCATGGGCTACTGGGGCTTTGGAGAAAATGGCTGTCGCCCTTGTGACTGTGCCAGAGACTGCGACCAGCATACTGGAAACTGTTTCAATGGGTAAAGAAGCCCTCCTTTGGGTTCACTTTGAGATGGGATTCTGTGAAATGAAACAAAGATTAACTGAAATACTGCAGCAATTACAGTAATTGGAGGATGCTGGAGGGTGCACAATTATTTGAAAAGGTGGCTGTAAGTCAGAACAGGTTTCTTAGATTCCATTTGGTGGCTGGCACACTTCTAAATCCATTGTATTATCCAAGGCAACCTTGAAATGATGATCTATTTTGCAATAACAATAAGCAACTCCACAAACCCACAGACATATATATGTCATCTTTAAATACACCTGTTTGCCTTGGAAATGGATGGAAGAGTCTTGAGAGCATTTGTGCCCGAGGTAAAAAGCATTATGAGGTCTCCCTCTTGTTTCTAGAGGGCAGGCATCTGTACTGCAAACATAATCAGGGCAGAAGGCCTATGATTTGTTGAGTGACTGCAGTTTTATGAGTCCCGCAGGTGTCCTCAGTTCCTAGTGACATCAAGCAGTCGCTAACTTTGAGTTACTTAATTCAGCAAAACCAAACAAAAAAACAAAAGCAAAAAAGGCCCAACACATAGTTACTTTAAAAAATGCTAAGTCAGCAGTGTTAAGCCCTAAGTAAAAGCGATCTGTCCATATGGCATGAAATCTTGCTCTTATTTGCACTCCCAACCTGAAGAAAGCAAGCTCATCTGTCTGGATACAGCCACATGCTGCAAACACCTGCCTCCCACCCACCTCTCATGTCCTAATCAAGGCTTTTTTTTTATGTGTCCCCCCAGCTATGACAATGAGCCATTCTTTAACATCCCCATTGGGGGAAGAATCCCCGACCTTATACAAACGCCAAGCAATGAGAGTGAAGAGGAGTGGAAATGGAATGACCATGAGCAGGGATTTTCTGCGCTGAGGCACCCAGGTACAGCCCAGAGTCTGGGAATATTTAGTATCTTCACTCAGTGCCAGCTCTTTCTTCTCTACACCCTGTCTTAAATTTCTCCAGTCATCTTGAGCTTGTCTGTCCCTCATCTGCTGGCAACACCTGCTAATCTGAACTAGACAGGTTATCATTACACTTACATCATTATTTTCCAAGCCAACTGTACTGTCCAACCTTGGTGTCGGAAATGGGTGAAGTGTGTGAGTAGGATTGTGCCGAAAAAATACTTTCCTTTTGTTGTCATAATTATATATAATTATATATATTTGTTGTCATAATGCTAATAATTTTACACAGCTCCTTCTCAAGCATTCAGGTGCTGTTCAGAACTTCAAATGTAATTTGTAAAAAGATCATGTCAGCCACACTGAAACGCACCACCTCTGAGTGGAGTGGAATGCAATTTAACAGTAAGATGACGCAACAGCTCAGGAGAGAAAGTAAAACATACTGTAACCAGCTGAAGTTACAAAGCAAGTACGCTTACAGAATGAGGTGGGAGCTTTAATATTTAAATAGTTCCGCTCGCCATGCATGAAGGCCAGCATTTACCAGCATCAAGGTTTTGTAAGACCCAGAGCTAACAGTGCCACCTATTGCATATCTTGACCTTTCTGAGATGGACATTACCTCAATACCAGCAAGAGTCCGCATTTCTTAACTTATAGGTTCAAGCCAAGGGTGTTACTACTTACCTGATTTATATCTGGATCTGCTTCTTAAAAATCCCTCTATTAATATCAGTTTATTAATTGTACCATAGACCCCATGAGGGCTGCATTTTACTTGACAGTACTGATCAGATTTCAGAACAACTATCGTATCATCCAACAAGAAACATTTACAAATAACAGAGCTCACTCTCAAACTTACTCTCAAGGTCAATCCAGAGTACGGGAGCTATATACATGTAACTTTATAACTGAGTATCATTTGCTTTTCTCTCTCACGTTGGCTCTTCTCCAAACCTTTGTGTCCTGCTAGAAAAATGTGTGTGCAAAGAAAAGGTGCTTGGAAGCGTCACTGACTTCTGCCAAATGAAATATGCTTACGGTAAGTGGGTAGCATGCCCTCAAGGTACGATCACTTCACAGTGTTCCCTCTATGCATGTTATTAGCTGATAGCTATGAAAAACGACAGGACTAGTTAAGTCATGAAATGAGAGGTAGGATTTCTTCTGCCTTTTTTGTCTAGTGACATGTCCAACTTCTGATCAGAAGTGAATAGCATTTTTCATGCAAGGCTCCAGGGTGTCTCCTTCCCACCCGATTACCTTCCCTCTTTACAGGAGGAGTACTAAAACTGTGACTCAGTGGAATAGTTGGCCTCTAAATCAAGAATAAATTATAAAAACCTTGCATCTGAACTGCTGTTGGGTTTGCGCTCATTATACAGGTTCAAATGTCCATGCTTGTTTACCAAAACAGTATTTTAATACTGTTGTTTACAAACAGCTAGTTCATGCCATCACAGCAAGCAAGAAAAGAATCTGGAATCCAAAGGGTGGATGTGCTCGTGTCATGACATAACAAAGCCTGCTTGTGGGGCCAACCTAGATGAGGCTATCCTGCCAAAAAGTTATGGCATCCTATGAAAGGAAAAGAAATTTATCATGGCAAGCAGATGTTGGGCCACAAAATAAAAATGCTTTTTGTGTTTTGTTCTGCAGTCATGGAATTTTAGCCATGACATGCCTGCAGTCTGATGGGAAACTTCCCGACTTCCTTCCTGTAGAGCAGACGGTCCCTTCCCACAGGACAAAATTTTTGGGAGGCCAGTGCTAAAGCTCAACCCAAGTTTTCAAACTGCAAAATGTAAAGCCTGGAATCAGTGCAACTAATGCAAACTAATGGCTGCTGATCTATTTTTCTCGACCCTTGCTATGGATACATACAAGTGCTCTCCTGTGATTTCCAAAAGCGTTTGAGATCAGCCCATTAAAAAGCAGTTGCTAAATAACATGGTGAAAGGATCAGATAACTACTTCAACAGAAAAATCTAATGATTTTCTCCAAATTTGTTTAGAAGAACCATGACTGAAGTGGACAAGCACTGGAACACACATTGTGTATACCTTCAGTGTTGTTTCACGTCTTCTTTGTTAAAATTCTACCTTTTAGCAGCATAACCCAAAATTCAGTTAGAAATGCATTGTTGGTCTCTGTCTTGATGTGTTTACTGGCAGTGATAAAAGCAAGAATCCTATCAGCTCATGACAAAGGGACCCATGCAGAAGTTGTTGTGAAAGTGAAGAAGGTCCTGAAATCAGGCAAAGTGAAAATCACTCGGAGCAACAGAAGCATTTACCCAGAATCCTGGACCAACAGGGGATGTACATGTCCCATTCTCAATCCTGGTAAGGACAAAACGCTTACCAGGTTCTTTTCTCCCCCTGTAAACATTGGTGACAACTCATTATGAATATCAGCTACAGCTTCTCAACCCCTCCCATCAGTCTGTCTGGGGCGGAGCCCTTTGATTCCTCCACGCCAAAGAGGGAGCCAAGAGATAGCACTGAGGGGGCACTGTGTGCCCAGAGTCAGCACTGACAGCTCGCATGTCAAATACCAACCTGGCACATGCGTAAACTGGGTGATGCTGGCCAAGATGCTACATGCCAAATCCTCATGAAACAGAGAAATCCTGCATTTAGTTCTGTTTTCTGCTATTTATTGACTGAAGTTTTTCTTTTTATTAAAATAGGTACTGATTATCTTATAGCAGGCCAGGAGGACTCTAGGACCAGCAAACTCCTTGTGAACATGAACAGCCTGGTGAAACCCTGGAAGGCGTATTTGGGAAAACAAGTATCAGATATTCTTCGAACTGGGTGCAAATAATTTCTGCTTCAGAAGTTACTGAACTTGCCTTTTAGTAACACTGCAGTAAAAGGTGTAGTTAGTTCATGCGTTTACATTCAACATGCTCCTAGCTGAAGTCAGGAAAGCAGACTTGCCATCCTTTCTCCTTTCATGTGCTTAGACAGGAAACCTGGGACATGACTATTTTTTCCAAAAAATGCACAGCCTTATCATAGAAAAGTAACTAGTGCATCATACGTAGATTACAAGTCAGTTCTTAATTTAAGCCTGATTCCACACACCCAGGGAACAATTCTATGAGGGAAAATTAAAGATACAGATTAGTGTTTCCATACGTGAGGTCAGAAGTATTAATATGTCTAAGCTGCTTAGATGATGCATTCATTACTTGGGTGTAGTTTTTTTATAAGTGACCACTAACAGGCAGCAACTTCCTTCAGCTTTACAGGTGGCATAACACTAAACAAGCATGTCTAATAGCACTTATTAAAAGAATTCAGGTTAACAACAGACTCAATTATGTCAATATAATGGGTCGCTTTCTAGAAGGCAATATTATCCTATCAGGGAACAGAAACACCTGACTTATCTTGGTACAAGGTGCTTTATAGCTGTACATTGCTATTAGCAACGCTTAGTGCTGAGGTTTGCTGCAGAAATCACCCTGCCTCAAACTTGATTCCGAATCCAAACCCTTGCTCTTTAAGGTCATTTTGCTCTTTGCTTTAGTTCTTCAGTCTGTAACACCACAAGGGTTTCAGGGCAATTACCACTAAAAAGCTTAATGCTAGGAAAGAGCCAAAACATGCGAGGAACCAGCAGCTGCTCTCATGTTGAGACTGTAACACTACAAAAGCTACAAGGCAGAAGCAGGAGGAGGTAAATGGATTGGCTGGCCTGTGTATGAAATGAGGTAGCTCTAGTTCCTTTTAGAGCAATCTGACTATTCAAACTGTGCTCCAGACCACTGGCATTTGATGGCACTTAGCGCTTCCATTCTGCTTTATTTCCCTTGGTCACACTTCACGTTAAGATACTGAAGCAAGGCTTCCTTCCCGTTGTGCCTGGGGATGGGTTTTCCTCCACAGAAATACAGGAGGTGGTAACATCTGCACTCTAGCTAAAAGAAGTTCTGTTCTGCAAAAGCATTCTTTCCAAATCAATTTTATCCTAGCCTGTAGTAATTAAGAGGTAGCTACTTAAACCCTTCCCCAACACAGCAGTTTGAGGAAATTGTAGTTTAAGACCTGTGTCCCCTGTTAAGGACTCAAAATCAAATGAAGCTGGCTGGAGCACATCCCCTTTTCAAGTAAAGCAGAAATGACGTCAGTCTATTCTTTCAGTGGCTTATATAGAAAAAGCATGCACATGTGCTACTTTTGCATATTTCTATTACATGTCTATACTTTTTAATGCTCTCAGGAAAGAGGAGATTATCTTCATTTAGCACTGTCTGACTGGCACATGGAGTAGAAAAACCTAATACTAAAGAAGAATGACGGAAGTCCCAGTTACAACTTAGGACATGAGTTTGTTCTCTTTGTCACTGGTAACCTGAAAAAAAAATCTTCTTTCATTCCATTTGTTGCTGGTTTCTTTTTAACTTCATATTTGTTGAAAAGTGGAACAGTCTTCAGCTCACTTGGAAACGGATGACATGCAGTTATTTAAAAAACAAAAGCCTCACCTCCCTCCCAAGAGCACATAATCTTTCTTCTTCTCCGCTTTTCAGGAAGTCTCCCCTCTGCTACTGACATTGCTTTCCCTCTGTCTCTTAATTATTTATTTGTTGTTACCTAAAGTGGTATCCAACAATGAGGCATCCCCAGCAGACCACTTAATTAATGCAATAAAACACTTCTTAACCAAGGAATTTGACTTAATTGGAAATGTCACCTTATAGAAATTAAGAGCGTAGCAACTGCTTTCTTTACTGTCTCCAGAAATTGTCTCACAAGAAAAAGATTGACTAGTTCTCTTTCAAATATCAGCAAAAATAAAGACATGTACATGAATTTACAGTCTGTTCTCAGAGGGCCTCTCAGAATAAAAGAAAATCAAGCACAGGTTTAGAACTAAGCTACGGAATATGCCTTTCAATAGGGGCCGCTTTATCTGCAGGAGATCCTACTTAATGATCCTCATATTCATTTTGGTTTACACTCAGTACCATATTAAAGCAAACTCCCATATTCCACTTTCTGTGCCAGACTGGTGATTTTGTGGGGATGCCAAACATCTGCATAGTTCATTTCTGTGGATGGAAAGTTATTTTTTACCATGGTCATCTATGAGTTACTGCTAGTAGAATTTTTAACATGGTCATTTACAAGCTACCGCCAGGAGAAATACTATCTGGAACACTGATACCCCAGTGTGTTCTCTTGGGGCCTGCTATTACATAGTGATGAATGACTACCAAATGCAAAGTTGTACGCAAGCAAGACAGTCATCAATATATCACACATTGCATTTATCTCAAAAATAGGTGATACACACACACACTTTGGAGAAAAGTATAAGGCCAGTGGAGTGAGAGAACCCAAAAATATTCAGCTAATTCTTCTCCTCTTTCTAGCTTCCCATTCTTTAATCTCCAGTTTACTTGCTGGTACCTGTATAGCTAAGTCTACTTCATTCCCCCCATTAGTAAGAAACATTGAACATTTTATTCCAACTACTAGCTCATGTACATTGGTTTTGCTCCACAGAGTAGCAGGTATTCCCAAGGAATGGAATTGAACCTGAAAATGAAAAACGGAAGCACATTAGGGTGAGTCAACACCACAAGTTGACTTTGTGTTGGTATCACCACTTCTACTAATTAAAATAAAAGAATAAAATTCCAACTCACACACATGCAAACTCTTTGTCCTGCAGTGCTACAATCCAGCTAGCCTGTCTGAAAATAAGTGTCTAAATAGAAGTGAACGGCATAGATCAAGTAGGAACAAGTATTCATTAAGGAAGAGATAAGAAAACTTAAATTGATCTCCAGGAGACTTTGGAAAGGAAAAATGTTATTTTCTTGTGTACTGGTACCTGAAATAAAGATGACCGTGAGACAGTGCAAGATGACAACTGTCTTTGTAGTAGAAGCTGTTACATATTCCTCAGAACAAGCAAACAAGGTAATATATAGTAAATGAAAAGAACGACCACAGAAGGTATGGTATTCCTGTATCAAAAAAGAATTGTTTGGTAAGCCTGTGTAAATTACTGCATACTGTGTGATCCTCCCTGTGACTGCATGTCTTAGGCACAGTAATAGGAAGAATATTAACAGGCAAAAAAGTATTTGCCCAATACAGAATTGGCAGCACAGCTTCTTTTAGTGTGTCTAAAATAGGACCTGCCTGTAAAATGGTCATGTGAACAAGCCTAGAGGGCCCAAACAGACAAGGGATCTCACAAGGGGCAGCAACTGCTCAGCAGTCACACTGATGTATCACTTGCAAATCCTGCATACGGATTTCCCAAGAAGGAAAATGTACTTGTGCACAAACTTTGTGCACTGCTTTTGTGAGTGGATCACTGCTATAAAGAGTAAGTTTTCTATGAAGCATTTACATGTCTCTTAATTTATCCATGCTGATTGATGTAAGCTTTCTTTGAACTGGTAAAATTCACATGATGTGCTCCTTCAAGTCTTCCAGACCTCGAAAAGTTAGTGTATTATTTGTTATGTATTGTAGCACTTTTTTTTTTGTACTTAAAACTTCAATTAAAATACTCAGACACTTACACTGACGTGAGGTTTGGGATCTGTTTTTAAGATTTTAAACCACGCAATCCTCAAACCACAGGAACGTTAATTCTTTTGAAGTTACAGATCCATAAGTCTTGAACCAGAATTCTGATCGTCTTACCTTACGCAGTCCATAGTAGCCTACAGTGAAGAACACACACTCAAAAAAAACCCCCCTAACATCGTATTGTTTTAGGCCTGGAGAACCTCATGCTCTAGCTACAAATCCACAACCTAATTTTAACCACTTTTCAGTGATTAATTATATTTTAGAATATATTTTATATTAAAACAATCACCTACAGGAGAGAAGTTTTACAGGCAAGCTATCCACATCAGATGTGACATATGCTCCACTGTTTCAAGTTTAAGTTGATTGCAGGAATAACTCCATCCTAACAAGCAAGTTCTCACAAGTTATATATGAGTTTGTGGCCTGCATCAGTCAGGGGTGCCAGCTGATAACAGTCCTACCCAGCCTTCAAAACCACAGTTTGTTTGACCACTGCACTAACTCCAGCACTACAAGGGTGTGCAAAAACTTAAGTACTACACAGTAGTATCATACAAGGCAGTATTTTAGGACCAACGATAATCTGCAGGATGAATACAATTAAAACGATCTCTTTTTATTCTAAAAACTAAATGGATAAAATCCAACTGGGATTATATTTGCATGTAACTGTTCAGGCTAAATAACTTGTATTAAAAACATTTATTACATCTAGAAATTCTTCATGTCCTGATAACAGTTGCTTTTTAGCTAAACTCTACTAAATACACATTTGAACCTACTACTCCCTCCCAAGAATCAGTAGGCCACTGATGGCAGATAGAGAACCAAGACATTAGTTATGCAGAAAATATGAAATACATTAGATGACAGCAATATGCAGCTCTAAGTTTTGTACTCAGACAATAAATTCTGCTTATTTCACAAGCTTGCCATGTATTGCCAGGGACCATTTTGTTATTTTATTAGAGATTAAAATAACCACTGATTGATTTTAGAATGGGAGCTTGCAACTGTAAGAGAAAAATTATGTAAACAAAACAATGCTGGACAGCATAATAGAAGCAGTTAGTTACATTATCTATACACAGACAACTGCAGTAGTTTACCTAGCAAAAAAAGAAATCCCAGACAACTTATTTTTCCCATTCATCTAGGGTTAAAAACAAATCTTCTAAGATGGAAAATAAATCTCCATGTAAGTTCTGTAAAACTTTCAAAGGATATACAATAGTCAAGAAAGACAACTTGATCCTAAAATTGCATTATCAAAATCTGCTACAACTATCTTTCTTTATTTTCATGGATCCAAGGAAGTGGCAACCTATATTTACGCATTGATCTACATTCTAATGCCTAATCTTTCACTAAAGTGCAAGTTACACTACACGGTTGTCATAAACTTCAAATCCATAAGGCAGACTGACTGCATTTTACCTGTCTTAACACAACAAAATACACATTCCATTATAGGAAGCATACTCTATAAGAACTAAACCAGAAAACAGGAGGTACTGGAGTCTGCATCTCAACATACAGCCCTAGTACTTTGTCAAGCAAATCTTTATTCCTATTTTTTTAATGATAAAAAACCCCACAGTCAGAAACAGCCAGCACGCACAGCAGGAGCAGAAGCAAGAGAGGAGGGGGAAAAAAAAAAAACAACAGGAAAAAAAAAGAGTAGTTGAGAAGAACGAGACTTGATTTAGTCCAAGTTACATCACTTCCACTTGTAAGGGACCATCCAGAACACACAAGCAGTGAAGTGATGACAGTTATGCTAGTTTCTAATTTGACAAGGATATGAGGAGAAGAAGGTGATAACTTCCACAAAGACTTCTTCAGGATTAGAGCTATGACTTCCTTTCTCAGATACACCTCAAACACACTAATTACACAGTGTTTTTCACTGGTTTTGATGTAAGGCCCTTACACGCTTTTCTTATTTCTACTGGATCTAGCACAACAGGTTACCAAGTCATAGTGGAGTTAGAAAGAATCAACTCCATACTAAAAACATTTTCAAATATGTTTGTGTGCTGCAGGTTCCCTCTGTCAGTATTAGGTCCCTAGTTACTGTAGGACCAGGATTCTTGCATTTCATGTCTTGCACACAGATGCTATAAATACTGTTACAGAGCATAAATCCCAAACCTGCAGAGCATTGAGGCAAGCAGAAAAAAAACCAGGAGGCAGACTGGTCTTAGAACAGAGCCCTCCTTCACAAACCGCTCCTGCTTCTTCACAAGTAATGCACTGGATTTCTATTTGAACAACCAAAAGCTTGGGTGCACGTGATTTATTTTAATTGTATTTGGTGACCAGTGTTTATATGATTGCCCAAGATTTCATTTTCAAGGTCCAACTGCCTAAATGCCAAGGTTTATCACTGCTGCTTTTGTGCCTGTTCACTCAGGTTATCGCGGCATTCGTCTTCCTATGCCTGAAAAAGTCACACTGAGAAGCTCTGTCACATTTTGTTTCTTTTAAAAGAAAAAAAGATGCCGAGAGTACCTGTTACCCATGCCCTCAAAACCGAGTCATGTCAGCTACTTGATCGCCTATAAATTTTTTCTTGACAATCCAGCAGCTGTACCAAAATATAAACAAGTGAAAACCACCATAAAATTTAACAGAAATTCTCCTCAAACATTCAGAAACATCATGACCAACACTGAAATTACTCATGCAAACAAGATAACAAAACATTTTATGGAATTAATGTTGTTGAGCACTCAAGACTGGTGCCCACAGAGACAGGCAAGTGTTTAAACATGACAAGCCTTACTGGGCTGCATTACTGCCAATACAACTTTTTAAGCTTTGGTTAATTTAAACAACAAACAGGGAGAGCAAAAAAACAGAACAAAGCATTCCCCTACCTACAGGTACTAAGCTATAGGGAATTCCTATTAAATTATATGTACCTCTAAAGTAATTTTCAAGTATTTTAATAGCTGTTCATGTCCTCTGTAGTGCTGTTTCATAATCCAGTCTACTACAAGTACTGAAAATTTTATGCCTTTTTTTTTTATGCCTTCCTGTCTGGAGCTAGGGAGAAAAGCAGCAGATGAAATAAAAATTTTACAAGCTGGAGTAAATGATCTTTACAACTCAGAAATTGATTCGAAATCTGCTTACAACACTGAAGAGTTATCTCAGATCCAAGCAGCGTTGATGAACCACCCCACAAAGACACAGGAGCTTTCAACGAAGGTATAAAGTATTTGCTTTTTAATATGCACTTCAGTCACAGTATCTGTGTTGAGATCATTACACCAGGTAACATTTTCATTGTATTCTCAAAGTATTTTTGAAGAGCCTGTCTATACACTGAAGGAGCAGGTACTAACTAAAGGAACCCAAAATTTGTGGTTTCAGAGCAAAATTAAAGCCGATGACCAACATTCTTTTCATTCACCTTAATCAACAGTTGCACAACACACCATTTTTAAAAATGCAAAAGCCATCACAGTAAGTAAGAGAAATCAAAGACGATATACATTTCAACATTTTTCTGGCCGTCTTTACCTGACACCAGTAATAAAACGCAACCATAATCTAGTAAGATCATTTGAAACAATTTTATAAATTCTAGATTGTGGACATTTTCCATGTCCTGCATCCCTCTGGCAAAATAAAATCTTTAAGGAAAGACAGTCATTTAATGCAATTGTTATTAAGAGAACAGAACACATTAAAGAAGAGCAGCAATCGATCAGAACATACTGAAATGAAAACAGACGGGGTGTGCCAGTGGAATCTTAGTTGAAAGCAATATATTTAAAGACATTATTCAAGTCAAAACTCACAGAGAACTCGAGGGCAAAAACAGCTGTTAAAGTATTAACTGTGTCTGATAGCAGGTTACACAGTACATACACATATTCATCCTTTTTGTAGTATTTAATTGCAAAGTTGTAGCACTGAGATTTTTCCTTCAGTAATAAATTATTTTCTAGGATACAGTGTATAGAACAAGTGCGAAATATTTCTTAACAACTCATAAGACAGACATACTGCAAAAGTCCATGTGTCTGAAAATGAGAAATGGAGACAACGGCCTCCTTGCATCTTCATTAGCTAGATCCTTTTTCCTCTTTGGCAGCAGAAGCCTCCATAGGAGTAGCTTCCAAATCTTTACTCGACTTCTCTTTTTCTTCATTTTCATCCTCTTGAGGGTAAAGATCTGGGTATTTTTGCATGAATTACTGCATGGCACGGAATTGGTACACACAGTGTGATCCCTTTATTTCTTCTGTGCTATAGTGGAAACAAGAAAAGGCTGACTTGAACTGTTCCCCACAGGGACCACTAGCCATTCCACCCAGACATGGGCAATTCCAATTGATATCTCCATTGGGCAGTATCAATCCTGAACAAACAAGAGAGAAGAAAAGTTAAGTACTCCTTCCAAAAACTGGTTTCATTCAATGAAAGCCGCTAGGCTGCAGGTCTAAGTTGAAGTACTAACAAAGCCATGTCAGTTCTGTAGCTTCAAGGGTGCTACATGCCTTTCACTTCCCTGCCGGTCTGTTTCTGTCTCTGATCTGCCCGACTCCTCACTGGGCACAAGTCAGACTAATTCTATATCGATGACTGAACTAAGTCCTTCTCCCTGGACTACGGATCACTGAGAATATTCAAAGGAAACTGCAAAACAGATCAAAGTCGAGTCAATAGACTTAGACTCTGTCAGGGGAACAAGCAAGACTTAAAATCATGTCATGTATATCATAAGAACTTAATGGAATTCTTTTAAAACAAGTTGGATGGATGCATTTTTCTTTGTTTTAAATGACCTCCAGAATACTAATCCACAAATTTCCTCCTTAAAATTTGAACTGGAAAACCAAAATTACAAATAAACTGATTTTCAGTTTTGTAAGAGACAGATTAAGTCACATGCCACCAAACGCAAGGAACAGTGAGAGCATGCCAGCCTGTCTGATTCCCAGAAGCCAAACTGTGCTTCATATTGTAGCTGAAAATGAGTCAGGTGTCATTTCAGACTCTCAACTGAAACAGCTGTACATTTCTGGAACAGTTAAAAGTCATCACAGAAATACTTCAGTAATGGAAGAGCAAAGTGGAGATTTAAACGGGCATTTGTTTTATTGAGATGCCAACTGATTTGCACAATGAAGTGTAAGTGGTAAGCCAGATAATTCATTTCTTCTGGAAGTTTTAGAAAATCAGGTACAGAACTGTAATATAATGGACTTGGTCCCGTGGGCTTCTAGTCTCTAATATATTGCTCTAAAGCAATACATCTCCATTCCCTTTCTCTGTTTTGCATGAACACACACACAGCTATGAAGAACAAGAGAAATACTGTGTTGTTTCTTCTTTGCTTTAATGGTCTGCTCTCCTCCTCTCTAGGAGGATTCCCTAACTTCATCTCCAGACTGCATTTCTGCAGATGCTAACAGCATGTGCATAAACCTGAAGTTTAAGCACTTTCCCTTTAGAAGCAGGTATGAAAATGCCATTGTTGGACAATAAAGTTATATTAATTCTGACCTGAACATGAAACTGTATTTAGGAACTGATGTAACTTGATGTTACCTAAAACAGTCCCACAGAATTCAGTAAGTCTACTTATTGTGTTTGTCTTGTGGGATCACGAAGTTCCAGACTTATGTTTCACTCCCACTTGCAGCTCCTTGGACACTGTGCCACAGCGTCATGAATCTTATGTAGTGGTACAGCAAAAGCTGCTCAATCATTTTTATTGCTGTATTAAAAAGAATGAAGGATAATTTTATTCTGACTTGCAATTCATCAACGATGTGCTCTTAGTCAATGCAGTTCAGCAGAAAATCACACTGAGTCAGTCAGATCTCAGTGTTGATCAGTCTCCTCTTCATTGCAGAAAGAAAGAACCTCCTTGGTATGATTTAGTCAGCTACAGTAATACTGTCATTTTTCATAGATCATGCATTATTCAGCAAGATAGCTTTGTAAAATATCTGTAATAATCACTGTACCGAGGAGATATACCTAGTACAGTGTATTATGGCATCTCTAGCTGCCTGGAGGAAAAGCAGAATTTCTGAGACAGTGAAACAGATGGCTAGTGTCAGACTGCTTCTTGCCAAGGATGACATAAAGCAGAAAGATGTTGATCACACCGTGTAAAAGAAAGATGGCTTGCTTTGTAAACTTGAAGTGCTATATTCCCTCTGACTAACATCAGTCATTTTAAACATTTTTCTAAAAAATACATGAAGAGTTTTGAAATGTTCCTGAAGACGGCACAATCAAGTTATTTGTAAAATAATTCTCTTAAATAGTTTCTTTTCGAACCAGAATTGCCTTGTAAGCATGCAAATTTTAACAATGTGAGTTATCGCATTAAAAAACACATTCTTGTCTCTCACATAAGCATTAATTTACACCTGTCTGATCACTGAAATAGCATCAGTTTCAGATCCCACATGCACAGAAGCCATGCTCTAGAGAATGACAAAAATACAGATGAATAAGGGAAGCATTTCCTCTACTGGTAACTACAGCAGAATGCGCACTCCCATGAGTCAGTGTATCAGCTAGCTTAGAACACAACTAAAACGGAAAGAGATTTCACCCCTCATTCTCCCTGAATTGCAATCTGAAATAGATAGGATTACTATTTTTAGTTAAAATTGAATTTTTTTTTTTCCAGATGCAGCCTGAACCTCACTGATCCAGTAGGTCATAATGTACTTAAGCCTGCGTTTGGGGGAGAAAAACACAACCGTGTTTACATCATAGCAGAACAAGGAGTGTGTTAGCAACTGACTGCTGACATCACGCAACCTAATCTCTCCTAGCTCATGGGGTCTGCTAATATCAGGGGTGAAGGCAGGTCCATCTGCATTCATGTCAGCACTTGTCTTTGTACTTGCTGTAATGAAGTCCCACTGTTCTGAGACAAGTTTCTCTCCTATTACAGGGCAAATATTCCAATAACAAGTTTATCTGCCCTTGTTTCACCATGCAAGACTACAGACACAGAACTGAAAGGGACATCATCAGTCATAAAACCAATCCTGCACATCGGATCAGTCATCGAGTTTTTTCTTAAAAGAATTAGGGGGTTTGCTTCATTAGTGCTCTGTGGAAACCATTTCCAAACTGTCTCTAAAATGAGAAGACAGGAACAAGTCTCGAAAAACAGAGAAGGAAGAAGACAGCAACAACCTGCGTTTGAGGTGCAATTCCATACGCATGTTCAGTTAACTCTCCTATCAGAGCTGTAATGCTACTAAAAATTACTTTTCATGCATAAAACTCACCAGTGCTGCTTTCATATAAGCCTAATAAACCAAGAAATTATTCTGATGGGAGCAAAGATCTCAGTGAAAACAAGAGATCTTTCACATTTAAATTCTTCCATCTGCAACACATAAGGCCAGAAACAAGCTTTACAGTGAGAATATTATTCCAAAACTGCTGCAAATTAATTTTTAATTTCTTTCTATCAGCCACAGCTGTTAAATGGCACAAACAGTGAACTCTGAGATACACTGCAATATGAAACGCTACCCTGGTTTGTCTACCTTCCCATTTCACATGGCTTCATTTCTTTCAATGCTTTCAGCTTAAAGTCAGCCATTAACATTTTGCCTACCAAATCCTGTAACTGACAGAACAAAATAAATAAACCTCATAACTGATAGAAATAAAAGAATACTATAGAACTTTATTTTCTCCAAAGTTTTTCTAAGCGATCTACTGACTAAATTAGACTGCTGAAAGACTGATGTCTATTAAAGCCTGAAGCAAAGTAAGAACTACGGAAAAATACCAAATTACATGTTTATCTTAAGTATGAAAAAGGTCCATATAAAAACCAAAAAAACTCAACCAGGTTGCTGTATTAGAAAGTGACAGACTATGGCCTATCCATATACTAAATCCATTCTTTCCCAGCTATGACTGTTCTGTGTATTGCACAGCAGAAAAGATAAAAAGAGTCATTATAGCTAATTATGCCATAGAAGTTGAACACTGGAAACCACATCTTCTATTCAAAGTAGAAGCTAAATTAGAAAAGCCTGTATGTTATTTTATGTACAGCGAAGCCCTTTCCAGTTTTATTTAAATAAAAACCACACGAAACGGAGCTTCTGCACGTCAACATATTCCAAAACATTTTGTCCATAACCTTCCCGCCCACAAATTCTACTCCCATTAGATGCAGCTACGTTCTGTGATATATCAATTGTTTCTCTGTTTCGACCTGATGCATTGTAGCCCAAGATCATTCAGGTAAGAAGTTTTCAGAGAATCCTTAAAATATAGCAGTAATTTACCACATGCTAAGAAAACAAAAAATAGAAAGGAAAATAAGAAAAGGAAAAAAGAGTATTCAAACAGAGCTTACAAAAGGAACTTTTCTCCTTTTGAATCACAGAGAGACATTTTCACTGTAAAGCGTCCCTGACACAGCCAGCTTCTGGCTTGCTCTCTTTTCTTCCCTGCTCTGTGGTTTAGGAAGCAAGTGATCTAACACGCTGTAAATACAGAATTGCCAGGAAAAACACCCACCACTTCTCTTTCTCACCATGGCCTTGCTATATCCAGCAAAATACACCTAAGTGAAATTAATGAATATGGCATTTAAACAAGGAAGAATTGGCTCTTTTAATTTTGATTAGTATATTACCCAAATACACAACACAAGACTACATACTTGTGGTATATGTACAACTAGAAAAAGAATAATTCGGAACAGAGGAGTGGGGCACGAGACAGGAGGAGAACCCCCTCTTCAGACACACCAATAGAATTGTTTTCTGTGTTTACATTCCAAGACTTTGTAATAAGTCTCTCTATTATGCCAGGTCTGTGATGGGCGGCCTTCTCTTTCCTCTTAAAAGCCAGCATCAAAAATAAATGCTTAGAGGATAAATATGCATCCACATGCTGTTCTAGACAGATACCTTTTACTAACAGAATATTTAATTATCACCAAAGACCACGAATAAGAGGGAAGACAGGTGAACTTTGAACAGTTACATCTAACAGCAATTCAGCCTGCACACGAGAATTTACTTAGCTGGGCAAGCCGCTTTGTTCAGCTGTAAACCACACAAGGTGACTTAACAGTTCAGTGAATGATAAAAGCTCCAAGGGTTTGTGTGTTCTCCAGATGTGATGCAGAGAAAAAGTATCTTTCTTTGCTTTGTTTTGCAAGCAGCCTCCAGTTTTTCCAGAGGAAACAGAAAGCCACAGGCCACAGAAAAGGAATGGAGAACCTAATTCCACCATCTGATCATTAGAGACTGTTAAATCTTCACTCAACAGACCAATAATGGATTTTAAATTTGCCTAAGACAGAGTTAAAAACTCTGATTCTGCTTCACTTCCACATGGCATACTGACAGGAGTAAACAGTTAAAAACGA
The DNA here is from genome assembly GCF_000703405.1 of Apaloderma vittatum. Lineage (NCBI taxonomy): Eukaryota > Metazoa > Chordata > Aves > Trogoniformes > Trogonidae > Apaloderma > Apaloderma vittatum. The sequence goes on from NW_009716135.1 coordinate 60,489, forward strand.
GCTCTCCTCAGACACTGTTTTGCACTGAAGTACGAACTACTTTATATGAATATTTGTAGGCTCCATCTTACATCCTGGTGGAGGCAGTAACAGACATAAATGCCACACAGATTTTATTGCCTGTAGGAGTCTCTATGTGAAATCTCTAGGGGCTGAAGCACCAAGCACAGATGGGCAGTTTGGGTACTGGGTCTTAGCCAGCAAAAGAACCTACCTGAAAACGCCAGGCAGAAGAATTCTTGACAGAAACTAAACTGCGTTTTTTTTAAACATCTTCCTGAAATTTAAATTCTCTTATTGTTCTCATCTGGGTCGCAATAAAACTGATCAGACTCCTCACTACTGATGAGCAAAACTTTTAGATGTGCTTACTAACTACATACAGTTGTAATGGAGCCAAGACAGGCAGTTAAGTGCAAAATCATTTCAACACAAATCTATGTATGAAAAAAATTATTTTAATGACAAAGGAAGATACAGTTCAAATGAAATTACATACCATATGAGCTAACAAAGCCACCCTGCATGCTCCAGCCACTACTGTGCTTAAACACTGCCCTCTACAGGTCACAGAGTCACTTGCATAACTTTTATTCCTAATAAAATTTTAAAAGGGTGAAGCAGTTACTTCAATCTCGGTTGAGTTGAAAGCAATGAGATAACACAAAGTGAAGAGGCTAAAAGACCTGTAAGCACAAAGGCAATTAGAAAAACTATGCTTTGTGCAATCAGAATATTACAAGTCTTGATCTCAGAAATATTCTGCTCTCTTAAATTTCCATTTGCAGGTTGGATTTACTTCATGTAAGAACTGTAATCTTTACTGAAAACTTGAACGTGCACCTTTCCAAGGCAAGATGGTTACAGTTAAAAACTGAGTAATTTGAACTTACCGGTTATGTGCCTGTCACTGAAAGGTACTACCGCTGGTGATTAATTATATTGCTACAAATATAGTGCAGGATTAGCCAGATATAATTTATATTAAATTGGATATTCAGAGATCACCAAATTAGGCAATTTCAGCTGCACGCAGGAGGTGAGCAGCTCCCATCAATGGCAGTGGTATGTAACTCACTTCAGCTTCTCTGAAAATTGTGTTTCTTCACTTAATACAGTGGAAAAACCCATAATTTTCACTGGTTAAACTCTAAGTTTGTTAATAAAAGAAAGGAAGAAAAAAAAATTTCTGGATATTTCTAACTAACCCAAAATACATGGCATCAACTGAAGTACTTGAACACACTGCTTTGAAAGATCATTAAAAGCATAGGAAAAAAAGTGTAACACATGTTATTAGGGTTGTCCTAATGTGGAAGTTAAAAGTGTTAAGAGTTTGGGTGTTTATCTACTGAATAGCTAGCTGCCTTCAGTCTTTAAAAATGAATGAATTAATTGTTTCTACTTCATGCAAGGCTTTTTTTCTGTTGTTCTTGGTTTTTCAAGATTGTTGAAATATACGTGATGTATCACTCCTCATTTCCATTCTTCCGCTTACTACTGACCTTGTTCTTCATAAGGGTCATCTGGGTCATCTGCAACCAGCTCAGCACTGCTTGGTGTCTCATGGTCCTCTTTGGTCGCAAATATAATTCTGTCTTTTCCTACCATACAGGAGACAACAAGCAGTTCAGAGAAAGACAAGACAGGAGTCATCATTTACAAAGCTGCTAAACACCACAAGGTACTGAGACCCTCAACATGATGCATTAATGTTATCAGTGAATGAATTCTGTTGCATTTATCAATCACCTTCAATTAGAACAGTTATTAGTCCAAAGGCACATAAACACAACTGAAATTCCATCCTTGTACAGTTTCAACTTCCACATACTGTCATGGCTGCAGATCACAGTACAGTTCATTGAACTGTGAAGTTAAAAAGCTATTTCAAAACATGCTCAAAACTACTCTGTTACTAACCCAGATGAAGGGATTAGACACAAAAAAGTGAAAGAAAACAATTACCAAATTACAGTAAACTGTTCAATAGGACACTTATTAATAACAATACTCTTTATTAAATACCAGTGTAATATTTTACAGTAATTATCTGAATTAAACACTGAAAAGCTCTTTAACAGCGTAGAATGAGCTGTACTGAAGGTGTTCCTGCTCTGGCGGGGGGATTGGACTAGATGATCTTTCGAGGTCCCTTCCAGTCCCTAACATTCTGTGATTCCATGAAAGGTACCGTGAGCAGCAGCAAAGACAGAAAAAGCACCACAGTGCACCTCCTGCTCTGGTGCTCTTGCTTTAACTAAAGTTCCCTATCGGCGTAGGGGGAGGCTTGGCTGGAAACCCAAGTAGAATTTTCTAACAACTCTGTAGAGCTATAAAAAACACTCTGAGCAGATACAAGCAGAAAAGAACAGCTAGCTCCTTTCATTGTGCAAGCTCATGAAGGCTGCTACAGTGACAGAAATTCGTATCCTCTTGCCCCTAAATGTGACCTCAGCCACCAAGCGTTCAGGAACTCCCTCCACTTTGCCCAGTAACCAAAACTCTACCTGAGACATAGATAAACTAAACCCTCTTAGAAACCGCTTTCTGTCAACTCTGCTCTGCACTCCAGTGAACTTCACAATGTACAATGTCCAGGAGTTCCTTATACAAAAAGAACTACAGAATGGTGTTGGTTTGGGTTTTTTTCCGTTGGAAACTTCACATTTAGTCATTTAAGCGGAGGGTGAATATACCTCCCAGAGCACGACATAATAAATAGCACAACCCGTACAATGTAATTCCTTGTACGGGTACACAAAACATAAAGCTCGCACTCTATCCACCCTGTCAATCTATCGCGTTTTCCTTAAAAATATATAAGGGAAAAATAAAAACAAACAAACAAAAAACCCAAAAAAATCTCTGGGCACTTACGCTAAGCTGGCAGAAAACGTAACCCTGCGGGAGGGCAGCACGCCGCTCCGCACGC